>NC_056744.1:479837014-479962014 GCF_019279795.1 Protopterus annectens
TAAGAGATTTACTATAAACGTGGTCCCATTGTTCATAGCTAAGAAGAACAGCTTGGGGTGGGAGATTGGCATAACGGTTAAGTTGTTTACCTTACAGACATAAAGTGCAGGGTTTGATTCTCACATGGATAATTTGCTAGGCTTAAAATGGTACCCAAGGGCAGTTAGCCTAGTACTAAGCTATGATATTACTGTCCTGTGATATGATAAGTGTTGGAGTTCATTATTCACTTGAATCTTCAGTTGAAACAAAACTTCTCTGGCAAAGGCAATACCACAGTAGGTGTGAAAACAGATAAAAAACTTTTCCATTCATCTCAGTGAGACACTGAAAAGAGGTGAAAATGCCCCCATTCACAATCACGAGGTAGTGGAGACAGAGATTCATTCCTCTGGTCTGACATATTCCCATTCTATCAATACTTCAGAATTAAGAGAGTGAAATTTCGACTTATGAAAAGTAGCACAGGAGCCATTATTGGTGGGGTATGGCTCTGCAGGAGGTATGACATGCTTTGAACTTCCGGCAGGATTTTTGGCTCAGTTCAGAACACAGTCAGAATGGAAAGTTGGAGGAGACTTTCTTGCAATCTTTTGTCTTGTAAAATCAGAAACAGTCTTGTTGAGCCATGCCCTGTTACAATGATATTAGCTTTGTGGGTAATTTTTTGAAAGAATTATTTTGAAATTGTCATCTTTGCAGAGGAAGACTACTGCCAGAAGATTCTGTAAACCATAAATACAACAGATAGGTGCTGGGTATTACATGTAAGTGCAACTTTTTATTTGTGAGAGATTGTAAGGCTGTGATAAGTCAATGGTTTCAGCTCCTGTTCTGTGAGTACGTGGTGAGGAATAAATGGGTACAAATAATGTATTTTTTTGTACTGTATTTTTTTACTGCACAGTAAAGTGTTGTAACACTTTATTTATTTCAAAGGTTTCCTATTTTAATTTTGATGTAGGTGCGTTGGTGGTTACTTACTCTTGGATGGGATCATCCACCATTTTGATTTATTTTTATTTCATAGGTTCATAGGTTGGTACTAGGCTATCAGCCCTAGGGGCCTACACAAGCCTAGCCATAACAATTCCCTGGATATTTCTTCCCACAATATTTACTTCCCTGGACCCCTGTCTAGCAGGGCGACTGACATGATCCCTGGGGTGAATTTCCTATCTCCCATCCAATCGTCAAGTTCCTTTTGAAGAGGGCCAAGGAGGCACTCTGCTTGACATGTATTGGCAGTCTATTCCCGAGTATGGGGAGTCTCTGGGTCAGAAACCTATCCCTCCAGCATGTTTTGTTCATTGTGATGACAAGGTTTAGATCCCTGGAGCGTGTGGCTCTGAGGGATTTTGATTTCTTTAAGTGGAGCATGTCCAACAGCTCAGGGTTTGACATGGCCTTTCTGTTTGTTTTAACTGAATACATCCTGATTGGTCAATTTGTTTTTTGATGGGATGGATTTAGCTGACTATTTGATTGTATATGCATGTATGCATTTGTACTTTGTATACCTTTAGGTTAATCCAGTTGTATTTGAGGTTAAAGGTCCAGGAACATGAGTGTTTAACTTTGATTTCCTGATAAGGATTTCTGCACATAAGCTCTACAGTTGTACACATTCAGGTTCTTAGTGACATTAGTCCCCGTTAGCCTAGTTAGATACAGCTGTCACAGTGGTCCAGTGTTTCAAAGTTTATCAAACACTTGCTTTGCATGCTGCAGACAACCTGCAGTCACAGACAATCAGCCGAGTCAATGTAAGAGTGAGATATTGATTGACTGATTTCTTGTGTACGCGCAATATTTATGTGTGGCTCAACCAATTTGCTCTTATTTATAGATTAGTTTGGATAAAACATGCAGCCTGAGCGTGTATGGTGATGCAAGAGATTGTAATTCGGCTACCCTGTCCTTTGTTATATTGTCTCACATCAAGTTCCCTGATGTTGTTTTTGTTTTTTTCATTACCTTACACATACACAACTGCAGGCAGTATAGAGATAGCAAATTTCTGTCACACTTCCAGAAATTTCAGGAAAGGGTGACTGTTGTTCTTCATGGAAATAGCTCCAGTACTTAGTAGTTATGACCACCCCTCCTGGAATGATTAAAGGGCAGTTCCCTGTGATTTCTCCTATTAACCTGGTGCACTTGGGCATTCTGAGGTAGCGTAGCAACTTACTCATGTACACAGACAACCCTCTCCTCTTACCTCCCAACACTCAGACTTGTGAGAGATGCACTTATGTCACCAAATTGGAAGCTATGCACTCTCCAGCCAAGACCGGACTAGCCAGTCAAAAGGAGAAGGTCAACACCTGCACCACACCACATGGAACACATAGCCCTCCAGAACACCCACCATCACATCTCTCACATAAAAACACAAACCACACACCCACCTATTTATGTATTTATTTATTTATTGCATTTGTTTACCAGGAAAGTCCACTGGGCCTAGGAGAGCCCATTTTCAGTGGAGGCCCGGGGAGAAAAACTCCATGTACAACTTATGCAGAATAATACAATTTCAGTTACATAAATAGCTAGTAGATAATACAGTAACAATAATATGCATGGATTTTAACATAAAGCAGTATAATATACATGTCAAAGTTAACACTGTATTAACAGTAAGAAATCCAAATACCAGTCACTTTTGGCCCAAAACCTTCAGGCATCTGCTAGAAAGCTGAAGATGTAGAGGAATTTCACCTTTCAACATGACAATAACCACAAGCATACATCCAAATCAACAAAAGAATGGCTTCACCAGAAGAAAATTAAAGTTTTGGAATGGCCCAGCCAGAGCCCAGACCTAAATCCAATAGAAAATCTGTGGGATGACCTGAAGAGGGCTGTGCACAAGAGACTCCCTCACAATCTGACAGATTTGGAGCGCTTTTGCAAGGAAGAGTGGGTAAATATTGCCAAGTCAAGATGTGCCATGCTGACAGACTCCTACCCAAGAAGGCTGAATACTGCAACCAAGTCAAAAGGTGCTTTAATAAATTTTCTGTTCAAGGGTGTGCACACCCATGCAACCAGCCCACCATATGTTTCCCAATGTTTATATCCCCCCCCTCAACACCTTTGCGGAGGCTCTCAGTAGAAATTTACCGAAACAGCAGAGACCTCCAAGATAGAAACGCACGTGACCACCACAACACAGCACAAACCACAGGACACATAGTTCACCACCAAGACAGAAATGCACTCGACCACCACAACACAGCACAAACCACAGGACACATAGTTCACCTACACAGTGTGCCTCTCAACCTAATCCCCTAAGGCTAAACACCTTGCCCAGTACACTAATCATAGGTGACTGAATAGTGAGGCACACAGGTGCCCCACTCACTAGGTTGAATAAGGAGAAGGTAACAGTCAGCTGTCTATCAGGTGCCAGAATCCAACACATAACACATGCACTCAGGTCAGTCCACAACAAGTACAAGTATGACTCTGACATTGTCCATGTGGGTGTGAATGACCTGAGGCAAACCTTCCTGGAGTACATGAAAAGAGACATGTTGGAGCTCTTGGATTATGTGACCCAGACAGGTATGACCCTAGCCCTGAGCAGTATCTTACTGTCACCCAGAATGATACTGCAGTGCAAACAAAAAATGACTGACTTCAACAATTGACTAAGTTTCTTGTGTCATTCTAAGTGGATCTAGTATCTGTTTGCTTGGGATGACATTGCTGACAGACCTCAATTCTTTGCCAGAGATGGCCTGCATCTGTCACCTCTGGGCTTACAGGTACTAGCTAAGGCTCTTACCACCCCATAGTGCCTTTTTTAGGTGGTGTTCCAAAGACCAAATTACCACAGTAACAGCTATAAATAAATGCAGTCTGAAGGTCATGTTGCTCAACCCTAGAAGTCTAAATCTCAAGATGCACTCGCTTGAAGCACTCCTCAAAATGGAGAGCATCGACATTTGTGCTGTAACAGAGACCTGGTTTAAAGCTGCAGGAAGCATCTCTCTGCTACCAGGCTATAACTCATTTCACACCTTTTGGCCCTGAAACATGGACTGTAGCTCCAAAGGCGGTGGTGTCTTCATATTCATAAAGGATATGCACACCTTCAGAATAGTAGCCCAGCATAGCACATCTGAGATACTTCAGGTACAACTAGCATTGGGTAAGATGACAGTCCAGGTCATAATCTGCTATAGGTCCCAACCATGTCCCTAGACTCTCACTCCACGTTCCTACACACCCTGAAATCTGTCAAGGTCCAACCAGATACTCTCATACTAGGAGACTTAAACTACCCCTCCCTCAACTTTGAAAACTACTCAAGCACCAATATTCTGGCCCAACGCTTCCTGGAATTTATCAGTTCCAATGCCCTTGACCAGCTCATTCTGTACCCCACTAGAGGAAGCAACACCCTTGACCTGGTTATTACTAACATGGGCGACCATTGCTCTACACCAGTAGTCAATCCCTCCCTGGTCAGATCTGACCAAAAACTAATCACCATGGAAATCCACATCTCACCCACACCACCCGCAGAGGTAACCACCTTGAAGAACTTCTCCAGAGCTGACTTTGGGCTCCTAAAAACAGAGGTAGCTAAATTTGTGGCACCCATGCCAATGAAAAATAGCTGCATGACTGCCGATACATAAATGCATGGAACTAGCCATACCCACAGAACCAAGACACTCTCCTCCAAAAAAAGGAAGCCAATCTGGTGGTGCCCTGCCATTAATAAAATCTACAACAGAAGGAAGAAACTGTTGCAGAAAAAGGTGAAGTCCCAAGACTGGAAAAACTCCCTTATTAGCTTTAACAAAAAGTTGACATCCCTCATCAAATCCTCTAAAGCCAGCTATGAAGGCAGAATTCTGGCAGACACTAAAAATAATCACAAAGCCTTCTATAATTATATCAAGAACTTCCATGGCAATACCTAGATTTGCTCTGAATTACTGCACAATGGTACTTTCTATACTGAACCAACAGATATTGCCAACATACTGGTAGACAGATTCAGTGCCAACTTTACCCCTCTCTCACTCCTAAAGGACCAATCACAATACCGGAAGAATGCCAGGCATCCAGTATTACTGCAGCACAGGTTAAAGCTGCATTGTCCAAGGTCAAGAATAAAGCTTCCAGGGGACCCAATAATATCTCTGGCTGTGTTCGACATGAACTACAAAGCTAACTGGCACCACATCTGTGTGCCCTGTTCAGTCACAGCCTGACCTCAGGCTTCGTCCCTACCGAATGGCTCACTGCTACAGTCATCCCTTTCCATAAAGGGGGAGCAACTATTGACCCTGGGAATTAGCCTGATGAATCTGATATGTAAAGCTGTGGAGCGCATCATCATAAACCTGATTAACAAAGATATAGGAAATCTCCAAACTCTAAACCCCATGCAGTTTGGCTTTGTGAAAGGGAAATCATGACTGCTCAGTCTGGTTGACTTCTCTGAGTCAGTCACTAGGGCTGTGGATGAAGGTAAGGCAGTGCATACAGCCTACCTCGATCTGGCCAAGGCCTTTGATACCATTACTCACTCAGGAATTATTGATAAACTCATCAAACTAGGCATCAACCCCTATATCACTAGGTGGGTTGCAAATCGGCTCACAGATAGAACACACAGTGTGAAAGTAGTAGACTCCAAGTCGGACTGCCAACCAGTCATGAGTGGAGTCCTACAGGGATTGGTCCTGGGTCCTCTCCTGTTCGGCATCTACTTCTCAGATGTCCAGGCCAACACAATGGGACTCTGGCTGAACAAGTTCGCAGATGACTGCAAGCTGGGAGCCATTATTAACTCCCCAAGTGATGCAGACATCCTACAGAAAGGCCTTACTGAGACCAATGACTGGTGTCAAAACCATGGCCTTAAGCTTAATGCCGAAAAATGTCAGCATCCCTTTTGGTAAAACTCAGTTCCCACTAATTACCACATTGATGGGAGCCCACTGAACACGTTATAAGAGATCTGGGGACACAGGCATACAGCAAACTCTCCTTCGATCACCACATTGCCACTGTGGTTAGAAAGTCCTTCTATGTGGCACATCTCATTACCAAGGGTTTTGCATCCAGGAAGAAAGAGGTCATCTTCTCTCTCTGCTCTTCCCTCATTAGACCAGTCATTGAGTATAATGCCCCATTTAGCTTGTACCTCACTAGACACCTGCAACAGCTGGAGAGGTCACAGAAGTACCTCACAAAGAGGATCCTAGGCATTAAACACATGTCCTACATGGACAGACTCAAAAGACTCCAGCTATTCTCTGTGTCATATCGCCTACTTAGAGGCAGTCTTTCCCTGACTTACAAAGCCATGTCTAACCCAGCTTGGTTAGAAATACTACATCTAAAGAAATCTCAATTCCTCCACACCACACTCTTCAGAGACCTCAACCTCATTACCATAATCAACAGAACATGCTGGAGGGACAGATTCCTCACCCAGAGACAGTCCATGCTCTGGAATAGACTTCCCATACATGTTAAGCAGAGCACCTCTCTCTCCCTCTTCAAGAGAAATCTTGATGAGTGGATGGGTAATAGAAGGTTCACCCTGGGGATCACTCCAGCGGCTGTACTTGATAGAGGCACTGGGAACTAATGGGTGGCACGATTCTAGGGCACTTTTATGGGCTAGGCTTGTAAAGGCTTCAGGGCCATTAGCCTAGTACACACCTATGAACCTATGAAATAAACAGAAAGTAAGATGGGAGTTGAGCAGTTTGGATTCAGATCAGGAAGTGGCAAGGTCATTCCAAAGTTGGCAGTGAGACAGATAGTGGAGAAGAAGCTACTGGTGATAGACTACATTAGCAACTGGTTGAAGGTGACAGGTCAACAAAGCTGATGTACGCAGACAATGATTTGGGTATGAATACAAAACTGAAGTCACATTGAATGCAACTGAGTACAGACAAGGCTGTTGTCAAAGCATGAAATGGAGAAATCAGAAGAAGCAGAAAACTGAGACTGAAGAGAGGATAGCAAAAAAGGATAACAGTTTCAAGTATCTGGGAAGGGTTGCCGAGGAGAAGGCAATTCTGAATGGGGAGGTCAAAGCTAGAATCAGAGGGGGCTGCAGCCAAATGGCACAGAGAGTGAGGGGGTAGTGTGTGACAGAATAACATCAAAGAAGCTGAAAAGTAAGGTGTCCAAATCCACATTATGACCAACACTTCTTTATGGTATGGAAACCTGGGTAGTGAAGGCTTAGCAGTTGAGGAAGCTGGAAGTGATGGAGATGAAGTGACTTAGATGATGGTTGGATGCACACTGTGGGACACATGAATAAAATGACGACATCATTGCAGAAGCCAAAGTAGCTTCAGTTGCAAAGAAGGTCAAAACAAACAGATTACAGCTTATGAGACACATGTGCAGGAAAACAGAAGTCAATTTGATGATGAGGTTTTGGGAGAAATAGGGAAGAGGAAATGAGGACATCCAGCACAGGGAGGGATGGATTATATGAGAGATGGCCTGCAACACTCCAGCATGACTCTCAAAGAAGGTAGGACACTGGCATTGAATCAAAAGAGGTTGTGATAGTTCACATGACACTGTGACCCCATGTAGAAAAGTGGGGGAAGGGGGGGAATGATCATGTGCATTATTATGGGTATGTGGTGAAGACATTTGGAATTTAGGGAGGTACTGTGTCTGAGATAACAGAACAGGTTATGGAGATGGAAGTGCTGTTTATGCTCATACTACATTCCAGGGATCATTGCCTTTCCTTGGCACCCCGTGACAGATATTTGCTATGTTAGCGTTAAGCAAATGTGTTACCTACTACCTTAACACCCAATCTTTGCTAAGCTAAACAGCAGTATTGTGACCCATGAGGTTTGCACACAATGAGCTGAATTTTAAGCAACATCACTTAGACCTCACCATTTGGTATGTGTGTGTGTGTTTGTAAGTGAGTGTGTGTGCTCGCCTATGGATATAAATAACAGATGTGTACTGATTCCTATGTTCATAGAAGGTTACTAGGCTAATGTCCTTAGATATTCTTCCCCTTTTTACAGTTCTCCATTATGACTTTAACAGCACATGATCCTTTGTTCCATATGACTTTCTTTTACTAACCTTTTGTTCTATTACCATGATTGAGTTTTCTTCTAAATGACTACAAACTCTTGTCGGCATCAATTCGAGTGTGTAGCTTATACATCATCAGAAGGTAAGCTATTGGTCTGTAGTTCTTAGGATAGCTTGAAGGTCCACTCTTAAGTAGGAGTATTGTTTTTCCTGTTGTTAACCAGGCTGGTGTCTGTTCAGGGTGCTCGTATAAATAGTTCTTACATATGGCCAAATCCTCATGTAAAGGTGTTAATACTTTTAGCCAGAAGTTAGGTACTGCATCTGGGCCTGGAATTTTCCATTTAGGAGCTGTTCTTAACTTTATTTCAGTCTCTCATGCTGTTAATTCATATCCTGTACATATGAACTTATTCTTTCTTTTACTTCTTCTGTCCATTTAGCATCTTTCTTATGTTCCACAGGGTCTTTATTTCTCCAAAATGTATCTATTTCTTTTTTTTTTTTGGTGTTTCCAGTTCTCTATAAAACTGTTTTGGGTCATCAATAAATTGCTTATTTTGTACTTTTCCTTTATATTTATCTGCATATCTTCTTAGTCTTTCTGCCTTTGCCGATATTTTTAGTTTATTATTTGCAATAGTGCACAATAGAAGTGGATCTTTTCTGACACTGCACATTGCTTTTATCACATCTATCTTTGAGCATTTTTATTGATCTGTTCCCTCTGCTATACTCTAACAGTGACACTTCTCTTATTTGCTTTACAGCTTTCTCTATTTGATACTTCCATGATGGCATTCAATTTTTAGACTTCCTTTCCCTTACTGCCCTATGTTTTTGTGGTAAGAATTTTATCTGTTTTTAATTTAGCTGCACAGTAATATATCTTATTTACTTCATTAACATATCCTGTTTACTTGTGTTATATTGCATGAATCTCTATGGACAGTCCTAATTACTGTGTTCATTTGTTTTGTCAAACTTCTGACTCATTTTTTTTTAATTTCTCCAAGTCTTTTGGGTTTCTAATACCTTGATGGGAATGTACCCCATTCCTAAGTCAAAGTATGATTAAAGTTGATGAAATTAGTATTATTTCAATCCTTGATGTCAACCAGAAGTGCTCTTCTCAGCACCTGCAATGTGTCCAGTATTGAGTCCTTCTGCAATTCGTATGGAGTTACATGTATTGGTACCAAATCTAAATGTAATAGTAGATTATTTTTTATAAGAGCCATTGCCCCTAATACTATTGGAACTGTCTCAGCAACTTTCTTCCACTTTGCTCTTGTTTCTACCTGCAAATCCTGATATTTTATGACTTTGTGTCTCTCTGTACGCCAGACACTATAATTACTGGGTGCAGCAATTTCAATGATCAATGCTACTTTTGTCTGCTTTTAGTGGACCACTATATCTGGTTTTCTAGCATCTGTCTTTTGGACAATTGGTAATGGATGATCCCAAGTGAAGTAGACATCATCATTTTCTATGATGCTTTGTGGCTCATGTTTCCAGTGTATTTCAGCTACTTCATTTGTATAATATTTGCACAATGCCCAGTGCAACAGTCTTGCCACATTATTATTTCTTTCAGTATACGGTCCTTATGCCATTAGTATGTCACAACCAGCAACGAGGTGTGCGACTGTTTCCAATTCTGTTTTACAAAATTTACATTTGTCTGATTCTCCCATTTGTTCAATGGACTTTGTAAACCAATGTGTATGTAAGCCCACTATCTTGAGCCGCCATTATTAACCTTTCATCTTTTGGCCTGTCAGACTATTCAAAAGACTTCTTCTCTCAAGAGAAAACAAAATACCAGGCACTTGTCTGCCCCAGTGGAAGACCAGCCTGGCATTTTCCCTGTCACTTTTTCAGATCTTTATGGCCCTGATGCGTACAGCCTCACATACTCCTGCTCTGCCTACCCTAAGTCCCAGGCCTCCCTCTGCTAGCTTCATCCCTCCTCCTCAGACTCAGGAGGAAGAGTATTTTTCCTTTTCATGTGCTGAGTCTCTCACTTATACTTCTCAGCTGGCCTCTCCCCTGGAATACTGTTCTCCAGATGAGGGCTCCTTGGAAGGAGACTCCCCACCAGAAGACATTACTTTTGGGTAGACAATCTCCAAAATGAGAGAATACTTCAAGTGGGATTCCACCCAAATGACTGAAGTACAAAAAAGATATTTTCACCTTCTGCAGCTGGAGTCCACCTCTCCCTCTGCTATTCCTCTAGTGATTCCTGCTTACTTGGATACCTAAGCCTCTGCCTCCAAGACCCCAGAATCTCAACCCTGGCCACAAAAAGGCCATACACATTCTACAAAGTTCCTGATGATTACAAGTATCTTATCAAACTCCCCATGGCAGACCCAGCTGTCATTGCTGTGGCACCAGACAAGCAATCTATGCAGATTCCACCCTCTTCCCTATTGCCATCAGATAAGGATAGTAAGGTGATGGACAGGCTGGGAAAAAAGATCTACACTTCCTTGACCCTGGCCTTTAGGGCCATCAGTATGCCCTATATCTAGTTTCCCAGGCATCTACTCTGCTCTCCTCTATACCTGACTGTCCTACAAAGCCTCAAGTTGCCTCAAAACTTTTCTTAGCAGCACAGGTAGCCAGACATTCCATAAAATGCAGCTACAATGCTGCTGAAGCCTCAGCTAGGTCAGCTGCATCTGCCGCTGTGTTACCCAGGTATTCCTGGCTCAGACTTCAACCTTTGCCAGATGACTTCAAGAATAAAGAGCCTGGATGCCTCCCTGGACAACAAGTTCCTCTCTGGCAAACAGTCTGCAGAACTTTTCAAAAATCTGCAAGAAAAAAGTAAGGAACTGCAGGACTTGAAGCATCTACTGGTATCCCCAGTTCCTAAATTTTACATGAACTACACAGCTAAACCAAGCTTTGTTAGAAGAGCACTCTTTCTCTTCTTCAAAGGAAAGGAAAGGGACCAGAAAGCCCACATCACCCAGAGCAAGTTCCTCTCAATCTGCCCCCAGGTAGCCCTTTCCAGGAAGACCAAACACTGTGTGACTGCCTAAATACCCTCAACCATCTCCACCTTTCTGCCCGTCTCTCTCACTGTCTCCTCCTGTGGCAACAAATCACCTCAGAATGCTGGGTCCTATCAAGTGGAAAAAGGGTACTTTATGACCTGGCAGGAAAAGCCTTTACCAAAAGGCATACCCCTCTGTCCAAAAAAAACAAATCCACCTGATACCCCCAGTCATTCAGGATTTACTATCACAAGCCACCATAGACAGGGTTCCAACAGGACAAGATTGTGATGCATAACCAATCTACAGGAAAGTCCCCAAGAATATATGGTATTCCTATGGAAGTTTGAAAGTTAGAAGGAATAAAACTGATAAAGATATGGAAGGTTTTGTTTAACAGTATTTTAAGAGGAGGAGAAGTACCAGCATCCTGGAAGAAAGTAGTGGCAGCTGTAATACCTAAAGAGAGTAAAGATCCATCAGATCCAGCTTCATACAGGTCCATTCAATACTAAACCATGATTATACAGTATTTATGTCTATAATGGCTCAGAGAATGGCATAAGTGATGCCGAAAATTAATAGATATGGATCAGTGTGTTTTTTTGGAGGGGAGGCAAACTTTTGACAACATTAACAGAATATTGATGAGCCAGAGGGAAGCAGAATGTAGGAAAATACCATTGCTGTTGATCATGATACAGAGAAAGCATTTGACAGAGTAGGCTGGGACTTTAGGAGCAGGGAAATGGAAGCATTTTCATTCCATGATATAATTATAAGGTTGATTAGAAGGATATATGAGGGATCTGAGGTGAAAACTATAATGGGTGGGGGTCCTCTCTGATAATCACTGCTTGAGCAGAAGAACCAGGCAGGGTGTCCTCTCTCCCCTTTGCTATTTGTATTATATTTAGAACCATTGGCAAAGAAAGTAAGAGACTCAGAAATTAAAGGATATAATTGGTAAGGTAGTCGAGAAACAGTGAATTTTGATCAGGACAAAATGAAAGGCAGTGATGCATAACAGGATGGTGATAAAGCTGCAGAGAATAGCATCAGAAATGAACTGCAGACATGCAATGCAAATTATGTAAGCATCATTCATGGGAATGTCACTGTTTGATACTGTTGAAAAGCAAGTAGAGGAGTCAGTCAAGAGGAGGTGTGACGATTGGGGAGAAATGGATGAAGGCTGCCAGCTTAGTCAAATAGAATTTGATATATAATTCTGGCATTTGTAAATAAATGTAAAAATACAGGCATGTTTTCTTGAGTGTAAAAGAATACTGTGAAATGTGGAACTGCAAAATATGTGACAACATTGCACTCTACTGGCCCAGTGAAGCGTGTTGTGACCCTTTCATGTTAGAATTCGGCTCCAGTGAGTCTGGATGAAGGTTTCATGGCCATTGTTTTAAGGCTAAAGTTTATGACCAGAATTTACATATGGAAGGTGCTTTATTGCTCTTGTTTCTGCTAGAGTGTATATGTGAAAGGCCTTGTATTGTTGTAAGTTTCTGAGCAGGTGTTAGATTGCTAAATAATGCAGTTTGTGGCCTAAGAAAACCTAAGTGTCAAAATGATGTAATTTGGGAGGGCCTTAGCAGAGCTGTTGGTTAGTGTTTAAAAACTATTGTTCAGTGAGAGACTGAGAGCATTTTGATCTTGGATATCTAACTCAGCACTCTGCCTAAGCTCACATGTAAGTTTCTAGCACTGTGATTTCTTGTAGGAATAGTTAAAGCTAGTAAAGATTAATTATGTAATTTTCTTTGAAATCAGACCTGTCCTACTGTATTATTTTAAGTTTCTGTGTGATCTCTGAACTCTTAGATATCTCTGTGGTGTAGTAGTTTTGTCTCGTGTTTTAATTTTTTATTATTAAATATTTTTAAAACCTTCTACCTGTGGCTGGTTTATGTAGAGATGAAGTATGTTTTAGAGTACATTATATATTTATAGAGTTTATTGTAATAAGCCCTTCCAATAAGCATTGAGACTGCTTAGTCATACTACCATTGGATTATAATATTGCACAGTAATAATTGGACACCCTTTTAAGGGCCTTTTAATAGCTGATAATTAACTGGGTGGTGGCAGGAATTACTACCATATGGTCTGGGTAATAGGGGCACAGCTGGAGAACCTGTGCCAGCCTTTTCCCAGGAAAGTCTGTGTGGTTGTATAACCTCTTCTCAAAGTGGGTGTGTGTGTATGTATCAGCTACCTGGGCAGAGACACGAAGCACTGGTTGGACAGAGAGGGTACTGGAGGTTTTAGCTTGCCCAGTTAGGCTGAGACCTGGACCCTATAGCTGTGCCATTGGGGAGTCTTATTGGGGACCTGGTGAGCAAAGGAGCAACCAGCCACAGACTGACTGTGATCTCTGTGTGCACTTAAGGGAAATTGTACTTTACTGTGTGTATTAGTTATCTTTTCCTCTTCTTGGAGATGACCTCCCTGGTGTTAGTGGTGAGGATTGAGGCTCCTTGATTGCTGGGCCAAGGCATGGCCATCACAGGAATTACTGAAGAAAATATTACATTTAGCCTTCATTGTTTTACTGCAGTGATATGAAAGGGAGGTACATGATACCACTCAAATAAAGTGGCAGTTCTGTCATTTTGCTGTATAGTCTCTGTCAATACATACATTTGGATTGCAGACTGTAGGACTAATAACTAAACTAATGAAACAACAGGCTGCAGCGATATTTGGAAATGCAGAACTCAGCACAAAAAAGTATAAGTCAAGCAAAAGTCACAGAAAAAAATAAAGTACTTCTTTGGAGAACGGTACTAGCAGATACATTATAAAATGCTTTCATTCTCATTTGGGATGAGAAAAACTGCACAGATTGTTAAAATACATAGAGCAAAAGAAACTGACAATGAAGAAATCCAGTTGTTGTTGTTGTTGTTGTTGTGTCTTTCGGCTTTTCCCGGTTAGGGGTTGCCACAGCGGGAACTCCGGTCCGCTAATGATTAGCAGTAGATTTTTACGTACCGAGTTGCCAGCTCTGACGCATAACCTTCAACGAAGGTACACCCATTCACGCATGTCTCCACAAAGAAGATGCTTTAGCTGAAAATCGAACAGGACAATGTCTTAGTGTGAGGTGACAACGCTACCGCGGTAATTTAGCAAAATGCAATGCCTATACTATGAATTGCATTTGATGTGGATTCCAAAGTAGTCACCAAATAACATGAAATGCAAGAAATAGAGAACTCCATGTACTAAAGTTTGTGAGTTGAATCACAAGTGCTTTCTACAGAAGTAGAAGCAGGTAATATAATCCATGAATTACTATTGTTTGGCGAAGACAAAAGTCCACTGGATAAGCTAATTAACATCCCAAAAAAGTCTGAATAACTCTGTTTACTAATCCTTCCACAGAAACTAGAAGTTAGGACAAGGCAGATCATTAAAAACATTTAGATGATACCTTCCTTTAAAAATAACATGCCACAAGTTAAATAATGAATGGCTCAACCTAAAAGTTGTGAGTAGATCAGGAAAAAAGGACTGTGATTAAGAGGCTGAAACTTCCTGTAGGTAACCCTCCCCCTACCCTACACAGACAAGTCTTGAGCATGCTCAGAATTACACACTGCGTAAGGTAAACATTGCAGAATGTAACCAAAGAAACACTGGGAATGTCCCTTTAATATCTGGTTTGAAATGCTGAGGGAGCTGGACATTGTTGAGGTGATATGGTTAATGTATCTTTCAGTATTGGACAGAAAGCTGGGATGGTACTTCTGAAATGGTAAACTGGGATGATGATCCTGTATTCTAAAATGTGAAACAGGAAGGTGCATTTTAATTAGACAACAGATCGTCCAACTCATCTTCTCTAGAAAAGCCTGTGCTATGTGCTAGAAAACAAACTTCTTCCAATAACTCTTATTCAGGAAAAAACAATGCGGATACTGTGATGGCTGTGAAACTGTGAATCACTTATTCATCCTTAGACAGATATTCAAAATGTCATGGGAGTTTACCAGTGGTGCTTTTTACATATATTGTATGCAACTGACTAAAGGTACTTGTGAAGAACCAGGCAAACCAGAACCAAACAGAATTGTCACTTTTATTCATAAACTTGTTAGCCAACAGGGTGCTGGCGGAAATTGGGCTACTGTTGGCGGAAGGAGAAGAGGAGGGTGAAGGCATGCCCGAAGGCAGGAAGAGAGGAGGAAGGTTAGGAGTGTAGCAGTGAGGGTAGGAACTTTGAATGTTGGCAGTATGACTGGTATAGGAAGAGAGCTAGCTGATATGATGGAGAGAAGGAAGGTTGATATATTGTGCGTGCAAGAGACCAGATGGAAGGGAAGTAAGGCCAGGTGTTTAGGAAACTGGTTCATATCATTCTATCATGGTGTGGATGGCAGGAGAAATGAGGTAGGGGTTATACTAAAGGAACAATATGCCAAGCGTGTTTTAGATGTGAAGACAGTGTCTGACAGAGTGATGTTTATGAAGCTCGAAATTGATGGTGTAATGATGAATGTTGTTAGTGCATATGCTCCACAAGTTGGGTGTGCGATGGATGAGAAAGAGAAATTTTGGAGTGAGTTGGATGAAGTTGTGGTGAGTGTACCCAAGGGTGAGAGACTAGTGATTGGAGCGGACTTTAATGGGCATGTTGGTGAAGTGAACAGAGGGGATGAGGAAGTGATGGGTAGGTATGGTGTTAAGGAGAGGAATGCAGAAGGTCAGATGATTGTGGATTTTGCGAAAAGGATGGACATGGCCGTGGTGAATACATATTTTAAGAAGAGGGAGGAGCATAGGGTGACGTACAAGAGTGGAGGAAGATGCACACAGGTGGATTATAGCCTATGTAGGAGGGCCAGTCTGAAGGATATTGGAGACTGTAAAGTGATGGCAGGGGAAAGTGTAGTTAAGCAACATAGATTGCTGGTCTGTAGGATGACGTTGGTGATCAAGAAGAGGAGGAGGAGTGTGAAAGCAGTGCCATGGATTAAATGGTGGAAGTTAAAAAAGGGCGATTGTGAAGTGGAGTTTAGGGAAGAGTTAAGACATGCACTGGGAGGCAGTGGAGAGTTACCGAATAGCTGGGTAACTACAGCAGAACTAGTAAGGGAGACTGCTGGAAAGGTGCTTGGTGTGACATCTGGACAGAGGAAGGAGGACAAGGAGACATGGTGGTGGAATGAGGAAGTACAGGAGAGTATACAGAGGAAGAGGCTGGCAAAGAAGAAGTGGGATTGTCAAAGAGATGAAGAAAGTAGACATGAGTATAAGGAGATGAGGTGTATGGCAAAGAGAGAGGTGGTGAAGGCTAAGGATAAGGCATATGGAGAGTTGTATGAGAGATTGGACACTAAAGAGGGAGAAAAGGACCTGTACCGATTGGCTAGACAGAGGGACAGAGCTGGGAAAGATGTGCAGCAAGTAAGGGTGATAAAGGATAGTGAGGGAAAGGTACTCACAAGAGAGGAGAGTTTGTTGAGTAGATGGAAAGAGTATTTTGAGAGGCTGATGAATGAAGAGAATGAGAGAGAGAGAAAAGGTTGGATGATGTGGGATAGTGAATCAGGAAGTGAAACAGATTAGCAAGGAAGAAGTAAGGACAGCTATGAAGAGGATGAAGAATGGAAAGGCTGTTGGCCCAGATGACATCCCAATGGAAGCATGGAGGTGCTTAGGAGAAATGGCAGTGGAATTTTTAACTAGATTGTTTAATGAAATTTTGGAAAGTCAGAGGATGCCTGAGGAGTGGAGAAAAAGTGTTTTGGTACCTATCTTTAAGAATAAGGGTGATGTGCAGAGCTGCAGTAACTACAGAGGGATAAAACTGATCAGTCACAGCTTGAAGTTGTGGGAAAGAGTAGTAGAAGCTAGGTTAAGAAGGGAGATGATGATTAGTGATCAGCAGTATGGTTTCATGCCAGGCAAGAGCACTACAGATGCAATGTTTGCTCTGAGAGTGTTATTGGAGAAATACAGAGAAGGTCAGAAGGAGTTGCATTGTGTCTTTGTAGACTTGGAGAAAGCATATGACAGGGTGCCTAGAGAAGAGTTGTGGTATTGTATGAGGAAGTCGGGAGTGGCAGAGAAGTATGTAAGAGTGGTACAGGATATGTATGAGGGTAGTGTGACAGTGGTGAGGACTGCAGTGGGAGTGACAGATCCGTTTAAGGTGGAGGTGGGATTACATCAAGGATCAGCTCTGAGTCCTTTCTTATTTGCAGTGGTGATAGACAGGTTGACAGATGAGATCAGACAGGAAGCCCCATGGACTATGATGTTTGCAGATGACATTGTGATCTGTAGTGAGAGTAGGAATCAGCTTGAGGAGACTCTGGAGAGGTAGAGATATGCTCTAGAGAGCAGAGGAATGAAGGTCAGCAGGGCTAAGACAGAATATATGTGTGTAAATGAGAGGGAGGGTAGAGGAATGGTGAGGATGCAGGGAGTAGAGTTGGTAAAGGTGGACGAGTTTAAGTACTTGGGATCAACAGTTCAGAGTAATGGTGAATGTGGAAGAGAGGTGAAGAAGAGAGTACAATCAGGGTGGAATGGGTGGAGAAGAGTGTCAGGTGTGATTTGTGACAGACGGGTACCAGTAAGAGTGAAAGGGAAAGTCTACAAGAGGGTAGTGAGACCAGCTATGTTATATGGGCTGGAGACAGTGGCATTGACAGAAAGGCAGGAGTCAAAGCTAGATGTGGCAGAGTTAAAGATGTTAAGATTTGCACTCGGTGTGACTAGGATGGATAGGATTAGGAATCAGTATATTAGAGGGTCAGCTCATGTTGGACAGTTTGGAGACTAAGCAAGAGAGACGAGATTGCGTTGGTTTAGACGTGCTGAGGAGGGATGATGGCTATATTGGGAAAAAGATGCTAAGGATGGAGCTGCCAGGTAAGAGGAAAAGAGGAAGGCCTAAGATAAGGTTTATGGACGTGGTGAGAGAGGACATGCAGGCGGTTGGTGTGACAGAGCAAGATGCAGAGGATAGGAAGAAATGGAAAGAGATAATCCGCTGTGGCAACCCCTAACAGGAAAAGCCAAAAGATGATGATGATGATGATGATGATTCATAAACTTAAGTTCTTGATTCTGCTTGGTTGTGATTTTCTTGGTTTTTCACAAGTGCCTTTAGTAGGTTCCTGGTTACTACACTTGGTGTAAGTTGGCACTGGACTATCCTCAGTTTACTTTTTGGATTAGTTCTGTTATACATTGTGTGTACTTAAGAAGACCTGTAACTGCACACTCTGGGTGTGGTGTTACAACAATACTGGCTTCCAGGGTCACTGCAACATACCATCCAGTCCTGTATTTGAGGTACAAGAGCTTTGTTTTCATTCTTGGCATTGCACCGTTCATTCAAGGTGGGTGTAGGACTCTACCAAGGGTGTGTCCTGTCTCCCTTAATGTTTTGAATTTCATGGACAGTATCAATGTGCAAAGTCTGCAACTCTTGAGTTGCAAATGCTAATGTTTTCTCAGCTTCAAATGACTTTGATCTGTAGCATACACTGGAATAGTATTTTACTGAGTGTGACATGGCTAAGATGAAAATAAGCACTTCCAAGAAATAGGTCAGTGATGACTAGCTTTGTGTAGATGAGGGAAAGGGGCAAGCTGATCTGGGGGATTTAAATATCTTGAGGTTTTGTTCCTAAATACAGAGGGGATGAAGTGACTGGCTATCTATTGAGAATAGCAGTAGACATATTGTAGGCATTGTACCAGACTGCAATGACAAAACAAACACTAAGTCATAGAATAAAGCTCTCATTATTTGTCTCCATCCTCACTTATGGTCACAAGCTTCAGGTAGTGACTGAAAGGATGAGCTGACAGATACAGCTGGCAGAAAAGAAGTTCCTTTGCAGTGTAGTTTGGCTTACTCTCTGTGACAGGGTGAGGAACTTGCCAGTATTGGAGGACTGTAGAGTAGAGCCATTGCTCCTTTGGTTGGAGCCTCCTGGTAGGCATTAGTCATTTTGGTGGAAATTTTACAGTTGTTAGCACTAACAATATTTTTCCTGCTGTGAGAAAAATGTCTTTCATTTGAGTCTGAGGGGAGGGTTAATGTTGTATAACAATTTCCCTACCAAAGGCAAGTATTAACTTTGATTATGGTAGACAAAGCATCACTAAGGCTCTTCACTGTAAGTGAGTTTCTATCTTGGAACTTTGTGTGATACTGAGAGTTATGAATGCTGTTTTAATAAATGTACTAAAATAAGGGATTTATAGCACTAAACACATTTCTATTGAAGAAGAAGCTGTACAGATTAGAAGGAAGCAAAGACAGAGAAGATGTCAGAAAAGGGTAAAGAGTCTAAGAAAAAAGTCTATGGCAAGTTATTCTAAATGGCAGTCAAACCAGTGGAAATTAAAAAAAAATAATTTACCTCAGCTGAAAGGGAGAAGAAGTAAAATTGCCATTCACCATGCAGGTGCTAAACATGCCAGCTATAGAGAAAGAAGAAATCAGTTAGTCACTTAAGAATAGTTTCAGCTAAAGAACTTTCAGAAAATTTTCCAGAGATGACAGAATTCCAAGATAAAAAGCATTTTTTCAGAAATCTTCGTGAATGCATACTTGTCACCAAACATTCTTCTTTGCCTTCTACAGCTGAACTTCAGTCGCTGCATGGATAAGTCCAACTATCAGTGCCAGTCCAGGTGTCATTGTTGATTGCTGCTATTTTGCTGAAAGGTAGTTTAGTGTGGATGCAGGAAGTGGTACAGACCTACACAAAGTGTTGAACTCATCCAGATATCCCAGATCATTGAAAATCTGTCTGTAGTCTATCTCTGGTACTGCCTGTTCAGAGAAGAGAAGGTGGTCTCATTCCCAGTGTACTCTTCTGAGGACTTTATGAGACAAACTGAAACACTATTAGGAGTTGATAGAAATTTACGTGAAATCAATATTAACATTCATTATATCCGAGTGACGCCTCCAGGTGACTCTGCAGTTAACTCCTGTTGATGCCTCTAGACGTCAAATAATGCTTGTTTATATGTGGATCAATAATTCCAAAACCATGCTATGTACAAGGTTTTAAAGGATTTCATCTTAAAGCTTACACAATGACAAACTCAACTTTATTAATATTTGACCTCTGTCTAGTGCAGGTAAACAGATATTAACTGTTATTTTTATGAAATTAATTTACATAGATATAACATTTTTCTAAATATCTCAACAGCCAAGTAACACAGACAGAACTCCTCAGCCTCATATGAATGGTCTCAGCTTGATAAATAAAATGCTGCTAACAATATGTGTGCAGCTTGAGTGGTTGCTGAGATACTGTAAGTTGTTTACAAAATATTACAAATGTAATAATTACTGTGTTTACTGTGACTTATACAATTTGGTTTAAGACCTAGATCCTAAGGAGTACTACCACTATAAAAATAGTTTGTGCTGAAGAGTTTGCCATTTATACTTTTTTCATAACCACTATTGCTCCAGAGATATGAACATTTGTTTGAAATGTGAGGACATAATTTGAGTCTGTCAAAAGGCTTAGGGTCGCCCATTGGAAGATACACTGTAAACTTCCTGAGCTCCATTGGAGTGAATGAGTTAACATGTTCTGCACTAGTTACCATCAAGGGAAACATAATGAGATATTTTAATGAGACATTTCTGTGAGAGTGTGTCCACAGATGTTTCATCACCCAGAAGAAAGATATTGCAGATTAGTGAAAAATGAAATTACTGCGGTGGTGGTGCTGCGGTAGCGTTGTCGCCTCACAGTTAGATGTTGCTCGTTCAATCCTCAGTTAGAGCGTCTTCTGTGTGGCGACATGTTGAACGGGCGTTCCTTCGTTGAAGGTTGTGCATTAGGCCCAGCAAGCCAGCACGTAAAACTCTGCTGCCAATTCTGCTGTGGCGACCCCTAAAAAGCCGAAAGACACAAACAAACAAACAAGTGAAAAATGAGTAACCTCAGCCTTGGGCAATATGCCAGTTGCTGGGATAATTTCAGGATTTTTCTACTATGCTCCACTGCTCTAAATAAGTCGCACATTGTTACATTCCCCCAAGCAAAGAAGCACAAGCCAGTTTGAATACATAGTTCCTGTAGCTAGTGTAAGAGTTTGCTAGGGTACAGAGATAGGTGTTTGTGGGTTGTGCCACAACTCTAATACTCTCTTGCCAGGTATGTCCATTCAGAATCATTTCTAGGTGGTGATTAATGAAGTAAAAATTAATATCTTGATCTTATGCTTGGTTTCTGACTATTGCTGACTCGGTCACATATCTGGATCACCAAGGCTGATGTTCTTCGTGTTTCACTGTTGCAGTCATTACATTTAGGGTAATTCTGCTGGCAGGTTGCCCTCAGTCGGCCTGAATTCCAAAGTCTTGGGTCCTGCGTCGGTTGCTGTCTCCTCTTCCATGACGTCAGGTCGTCAGGGGGTATAAAACATGCAGCCGACGCCATTTTCTTTAGTCTTTCTTGCCAAGCGGTGCCCGAAGCAGAAGCAGTTCAGTTTGCAAGTGCCGGTCGGCTGACTCCTGAGATTTTCGAGTTCGAATTTCAGATCCAAAGTCTCCTATAAAGCTAAGTACCCCATTGGGGAAACATTTTTCTTGCTCCAGAACCGATGTCAGAAAAAGTTATTAATTCTATTTCTTGTGGGAAGCAAATACCTCATAAGGACTTTCATTCTTACTGTATTCCTTGCCTAGGCCCTGATCATAATTTTCTGGTTTGTCGGTTTTGTGCTAGATTTAACTAACGCACTATTAAGCGTCGGTATGATTATGCTTTAAACTACTTTGGATGCAGATTTAATTATCCAGAAATATCGTCGGAAAGCCATCCGACTACCGGAGTTCACAAAAAACGCAAAGAAAAAGAAAAAGAAAGACAGCCGAGACCCAAAACCGACGACGAAGCTTCTCCTAAGCCTGTCGCCAGTTCGCTGGTTCTCAGTGAGGCATTTTCGCAGCCCCTGATGACCGCTACTTTAGAGTCGCAGGCCACTACCGACTCCCACGGAGTCAGTCACATGCCGCGCTGGACTCAGTACTGGAGCCTCGGACGCTAATCCTTCAGAGGATGGGTCCGGGCAGCTGAGCAGGCACACTGACTTCTGAAGGTGTATTCAGAAACACAACACCTATACAGACTTCAAAGGCAAAGACTAAAGCACCTTCAAAAAGCAAAAAGCTAGCCAGCCACGGAAAGCCCCCATGCCCCCATGCCCAAAAAAAATGCTCAAAATGACAGACATATGATCAGGATTTGATCCAGGGCCCCTGATAAGAGGCCTGAGAGAAGAGGCAAGAGACTGACGCTGAATCATCAGGTCTTCTGTTTCCTTCCTTCTCTTCTCAGTCCTATTCTCATTCTCCTATGATGATTTTCCCTGCTGAAGCTCCATACCTTTCCAGCTCCTCCCTGAGGATTATTGGATTATTATTCGCTTTGAAACCTTGCATACCATGTATGTTTGAAACAAAATCTTTAAATTACTAGATGCACCTTTACAGCATGATTCTTTTGGTGTTAAGGCAGAAGAGGTGTTGAAAATGGAGGACAAGGCTAAATCTATGCAAATGGTCAAAGATTTCTTACAAGTACAGCCACCTAGGTTTAGTAGACATTGGCCAGCAAAGAATTGGTCCTTTCCAGTGTCAGACAGACCACAAAGGGGTAGACCCAGAAGCCCTAGTGGCAGATCCCAGGCTCAAGGTTCATACAAGTCAAAGCAATGGAGTGCTTCTACTTCCAAAAGTGGAGAAGACAAATCACAACCTTACAGGAAACAGTCCCAATGACTTCCCCCTGCCTGCACCAAGCACTTATTTCCTGGCAGCACCCTTAGGGGGAAAATTAGCACTTTTTTCTCAAAACTGGCACATTATAACCCAGGACAAGTGGGTTCTAAATATCGTGTCACAAGGCTACAAGTTCCATTTCCATACCCTGCCAAAGACAAATGGCTGGCCAGATCTGCCAAAAAATCAATGGGCAGAGGCACAAAAACAAGTCTCATCCCTCATGGACATGAGGGCCATTCAACAAGTGCCAGAGCAAGAGCGGGGACAAGGATTTTACTCAAGACTGTTCTTGGTACCCAGAAAAGACAAGGCCTGGAGGCCAATACTGGACCTATCGATTCTGAATACATTCCTGGATATACCAAAATTCAAAATGTTGACTTTGCAGCAGCTACTGCCCATGCTAGGCAAGAACGCTTGGCTTGTAACTTTAGACCTAAAAGTGGCATCCCTGCATGTCCCAATCAGACAAATATGCAGAAGATACCTCAGATTCAAGGCTGGCTCAATGCATTACCAATTCTCTGCACTGCCCTTTGGCTTATCTACTGCGCCCAGGGTCTTTACAAAGTGCCTGGCACCAGTAATTGCATTCTGCAGACAAAGAGGAATACAAATATATCCTTACTTGGACGACTGTCTAATTCAAGCAGAGAACAAAAACATTCTTCTACAGCATCTGGCGTTTGTGAAAAAACATCTAACATGCCTAAGGTACACAGTCAGCGAAAAGAAATCAAAACTAGCACCCTCTCAAGAGATAATATTCCTGGGTGCAAGCTTAAATACAACTGCCCAGATGGCTTATCTCACGCCAGACAAACAAAGACAGCTGGCTACCTACTTCAAACTGTTAGCAACAAAGGCCCAGTTATCTGCAAGAAAAATTCTGCAGGCTTTGGGTTTCATGGCATCCTGCATCCTACTAGTTCCATATGCACATTCACGGAACATGGACCTCAAACCAAATGCATCTACATATCAATCAAAAAAGATGCTAGCTGTTCAAAAATGCCCTGACAGCCTTCAAGACTACCTCAATTAGAAGGACTACTACTGAGAAAGACAACACAACGGTCATGTGGTACATAATTGCAGACTAGCCATGACTTTGGGGGACAGCATTGAATCTGGATCCACAAGTCTTCAATGATATAACAAGGAAATGGGATGCCCGGACAAAGATTCTGCACAAGGATTTATCACAGACAAGCATGAAAAATGAAGCCCCTATCCTTCAGCTGGAAAAACCTATCATGTGTATGCTTTTCTCCCCTCCCCTCTCCTCAACGTACTAAAGAAGGTCCAGGAGGAGAAAGATGATACTATTGATTGCACAGACTGGTCTACTGTCCCAGAAAAACAATCAGATCCTGCACAGCCAGCAGGACTTTAAACCTGGCAGCATGGCAGATAATGTGCTGTGATGGATGTTATTTTGGAAGCCAGAAGGCCTCGTACAGAAAAAAATTATGCTGGAAAAAAAAGAGATTCTGTGCTTTGAACCAGGCAAGGAACAGATACGATACGTGCCAAATATTCTACATATACAATACAACTATACTGCTGAGATGCTGAAAGGCCTATCTCTTCTCATCTGTTAAAATTCATGCCTCTGCCATTTCGGCTCATTACAATGCAGAGCCGCCAATCTTTTCTTATCCCTTATTAAAACAGTACCACAGAGGAGCCAAAAATTTAAGGCCTCCAAGGAGATCACCATTTCCTGCATGGGACCTCAACTATGTCTTGGAAAAACTCACCCTGCCTCCTTTTGAGTCAGTTGCTACTGCTGATATAAAGTTTTTATCTTGGAAAACAGATTTGCTCCTAGCAATAACTTCTGCAGGATGAGTTTCAGAGATACAGGCACTCATGGCTGTGGAACCTTTCATCATTTTTTATCCGGACAGGGTCTCCCTGAGGACAAACCCACCATTTATGCCTAAAGTGGTGTCCAGTGTGGCTCTTAACCAAACCATTCATCTGCCAACTTTTTATCCAAATCCACAGAACAAGAGGGAAAGAATTTTGCATTCTTTGGACGTATGCAGACAGCTTAGATTCAACTTGGACAGAACCAAAGTTTTCAGAAAGACAGAGCAATTACTAGTGGCATATGCTGCAGGATCACAAGGAAAGGCTATCTCAAAACAGACTATTTCAAATTGGATAGCCCACTGCATTCATTTCTGCTACTTATACCATGGCAAGCTAAGGGCATTAGGCCACATTCCACCAGAGCTGCAGCTACTTCAGCAGCCTTTCTCAGAGGAGTACCAACTAAAGACATTTTAGAGGCAGCTACTTGGAGTTCAGTGCACACCTTTACAAAGCACTATCATCTGCCACTCTACTCTAAATCCAGGGCAGGCTTTGCCACTGCAGTTCTGCAGGGTCTCATAGCCGCTCCTAATGTAGTTTAGCTCCAGCCTCCCAACCATAGCTTTGGGAATCTACCCAAATGTAATGACTGCAACAGTGAAACATGAAGAACATAGTACAGTTGTGTACACTTACCATAAATGTAGATGTTCAAGTGTATTCACTGTTGCAGTCGAGGTTACCCACCCGCCATCCCCCCATTTTCTTCTGTTTGAACCTATCTTTCCTTCTCTGATTTATACAACCTATGTGGTGTATTTGCTTGTGGATGAAGGTAAAGTTTATATTGCTACATGTATTTTTATATATACATATAAATTTTGGCTACCCTTTTAGGGGCCACCTGACATCTGGGGCAAGAAAAACTAAAGAAAATGGCGTTGGCTGCATGTTTTATACCCCTGATGACTTGACGACATGGAAGAGGAGACAGCAACCGACGCAGGACCCAAGACTTTGGAATTCAGGCCGAATAAGGGCAACCTGCCAGCAGGATTACCCTAAATGTAATGACTGCAACAGTGAATACACTCAAACATCTACATTTATGGTAAGTGTACGCAACTGTACTTTATTGCTATAGTGCTGGTAGACAGAGGTATGTAGTCTGGTTGCTGAGGATAAAAGCACTGCCACAATTGCTTTCAACTGCCTTCTACTGACTTAAGAAAAATGGTAGATCTCTGATGGAAAGACATAGGATCAACATAGATGCATATCCCATATCTATTTATCTATCTATTGCTTGATTGATGGCTGATTGCAGTTTGATTCCAGGTAAGTTGGCTTGTCATCAGATCCTTTCAGCAATGACCCAGGCCATATGGCAAGAGATATTTATACAGTGACATGGAGTACAAACAGGAAACAATAAATGATAGTATTATATACAAAAAGAACAATGCAAGAAATGCATCATACATGACAAATAAAAAGGTAACAACAAATACAGATTGTCCATAACCCAGGAACAACAGAGAATATGAGGGTGATGGCAGTTGTTTGGTGACACTTAGATGGATACGATTTAGCTTTTGTCAAACAGGAGCAGACTGCATAGGTACTTATGAGGCTACTGAACTTAAGAAGCCTAGCGTTGTAATTCCATGGTAATATTTAGCAGTTATATGTTGTATATGAATAACCCAGAGGCAGACAGAACAAGGATATATTAGGACATTACTTCTTGCCCTATACATGACGGACATGGGTGATACACCAGGGGTGAATTTGTGATTTCCCATCCATTCAAACAAATTATGTTTAAATAGAGTAAGAGAAGTATTTTGCTTTATGTAGTGTGGAAGACTGTTCCATAAAAGGGGTATTCTGTCTGATACATGCCTATCCCTTCAATGTGTTCTATTTATAGGTTCATAGGGCTAGCGGCCCTGGAGCCTATATAAGCCTAGCCCAAGAAGATTCCCTGGCATCATACCGCCCAAAGTTAGTTCCCAGTGCCCCTGTCAAGCAAGGCCACTGAAGTGATCCCTGGGTTGAACTTCCTATTGCCCATCCACTCGTCAAGTAAAGTGCTCTGCTTGACGTGAATGGGAAGTTTGTTCCAGAGTATGGGAAGTCTCTGGGTTAGGAATCTGTCCCTCCAGCATGTTCTGTTTATTGTGGTAATGAGGTTTAGGTCCCTGGAGCGTGTGGCATGGAGGGATTGGGATTTCTTTAGGTGTAGCATATCTAGCAGCTCTGGGTCAGACATGGCTTTGTAGGTCAAGCAGAGATCGCCTCTAAGTAGGCGATAAGAGACAGAGTGTAGCTGGAGTTTTTTGAGTCTGTCCATATAGGCATGTGCCTGAAGCCTAAGATCCTCTTAATGAGGTATTTTTGTGGCCTTTCCAGTTGTAGGTGTCTAGTAAGGTACATACCAAATGGGGCATTGTATTCTATAATAGGGCTTATGAGGGATGGGTAGAGAGGGATCATGACCTCTTTCTTCCTGGATGAGAAACCTTTTGTAATGAGATGTGCCACATAGAAGGACTTTCTGACTACAGTGGCAGTGTGGTTATCAAAGGAGAGGTTGCTGTCAGCCTGTGTCCCCAGGTCTCTTATCACACCTTTGGTGTTTAGTGGACTACCGCCTATGTGGTAGTTCATAGGCACCAACTTTTTCCCAAAGGGAATGACAATGCACTTTTTGGCACTGAGCTTAAGGCCATGGTTCTGGCACCAGTCATTGGTGTCAGTGAGGCCTTTTTGTAGAATGCATACATCAGTTGTTGAATCACTAATGGCTCCCAGTTTGCAATCATCTGCGAACTTGGTCAGCCAGAGTCCCTTTGTGTTTGCTTGAACTTCAGAGAAGTAGATGACAAACAGGGGAGGACCTAGGACTGATCCCTGTGGGACATCACTTGTAACTGGTCAGTAGTCAGATTTGGAGTCCGCTACTTTCACAGTGTGGGTTCTATCAATGAGCCAGTTGGCAACCCATCTTATGACATATGGGTTTATGCCTAGTTTAGTGAGTCTATCTATGATTCCTGAGTGAGGGATGGTGCTGAAGGCCTTGGCAAGATCTAGGTAGGCTGTGTGAACTACCTTGCCCTCATCCACAGCTCTGGTGACAGACTTGAAGACATCTATCAGGTTGAGCAGACATGATCTATCTTTCACAAACCCAAACTGCGTGGGGTCCAGAGTTTGTAGATTCCCTATGTCCTTATTTATAAGGTCCATGATGATGTGCTCCATAGCCTTACACATCAGACTCATCAAATTAATGGGGCGGTAGTTCCCAGGGTCTGTAGTCACTCCCCCTTTGTGGAGTGGGATGACCATAGCAGTGCACCATTCGGTAGGAATAAAGCCTGAAATAAGGCTGTTATTGAACAGCGTACTCAGATGTGGTGCCAGTTCACTTTGTAATTCATGTAGAACACAGCCAGGGATATTATCAGGTCCCATGGAAGCTGTATTCTTGGCTTTGGACAGTGCGGTTTTTACCTGTGTAGCTGTGATAATAAGGACTTGGCATTCCTCAGGTGTTGTAATAGGCTCTTTAGGAGGTGAAAGGGGGTAAAGTTCACACTGAACTTGTCGGCCAATATGTTGGCAATATCAGTTGGTTCTGTATATGTATTTCCATTGTGCTGTAACTCAGAGCAGATCTGAGTATTGCCATGTAGATTCTTGACATAACTATAGAATGCCTTGTGGTTGTCTTTAGAATCTGCAGCAATTTTGTTTTCATAGCTAACTTTAGAGGATTTGATGATGGATCTCAGTTTTTTGCTGAGGCTAACAAGGGAATTTTTCCAGTCTTGGGAATTCACCCTTTTCTGCAACATTTTTCCTTCTGTTGTAGAGTTTGTTTATGGAGGGAGACCACCAGATTAGCTTCCTTTTCTTGGAGGAGCGCGTCTTGGTTCTGTTTGGTATGGCCCGTTCCATGCACTTGTGTATATCCTCATACAATGCATTGGTGTATGGTTCAGCAGTCATGCACCTATTTTCCATTTGCATGGGTGTCATGAAGTTAGCCGCCTCTGTTTTTAGAAGCCCAAAATTGGCTTTGGAGAAGATTTTTATGGTGGTTTCCTTTAGGGAGGGTGAGGGTGGGACGTGGATATCCATGGTGATTAGCTTGTCATCAGATCTGACCAGGGAGGAGTTGATTACTGGTGTAGAGCAATGGTCGCCCATGTTAGTAATGACCAGGTCAAGGATGTTTCTACCCCTGGTGGGGGTAAGAATGAGTTGGTCCAGGAAGTTGGAATTAATGAATTCCAGAAAATCTTGAGCAGGTGTGTTGGTACATGAGTAACTACCACTCCATTAACTGGGAAAATTAAAGTCTCCCAGTATAAGGGTATTGGGTTGTACCCTAATATTTTCCAGTGTGTTTAGGAATGTGGAGTGGGAATCTTGGGACATGATGGGGGATCTGTAGCAGGCTACAACCTGGATTACAGTTTTACCCAGTGTTAGTTGCACCTGAAGTATCTCTGATGTGTTATATTGGGCTACTAGTCTGGAGGTGTGCATATCCTTTATGAATATGGAGACACCACTGCCTTTAGTGCTTTGGTCCAGGTGTAGGGGCTGAAAGGTGTGGTATGAATTATAGCCTGGTAGTGCTGGGGTGCTCTCGGGAGCCTTGAACCAGGTCTCAGTCACTGCACAGATGTCGATGTTTTCCATTTTAAGGAGTGCTTTGAGCGAGTGCATTTTGAGATTTAGACATCTAGCGTTGAGTAGCATAACCCTCAGATTTCATTTGCTTGTAGCTGTTATGGTGGTAATTTTGTCTTCAGGACATTGCCTAAAAAGGCACTATAGGAGTGGCAAGAGCTTTGGTCAGTATCCGGAATCCGTGGGGAGACAGGTGCAGGCCATCTCTGGTGAAGCATCAAAGTCTGTCGATCATTTATATAGCAAAAGAGATCGCAATCCCTTGAATGGGTATGCACACTCCCATTGATCGTGCGAATGTGTAGTAGGCCTAGCCTTGCATCACTTGCAAGGTGTTTCTTTAGTTTTGAAGAGCTGCAGTGTTTTTTTTTTTTGTTTGCCATCTGGAGGGAGCCCATTCCAAATTGCAGGGATTTTTTTGAGAAGACTGCTTCACCAATAGAAGTTTGACAAGAGAGATGTTCTCTTCAATGTTCTCCTAAAGGTGTAAGTTTGCTGATTTATTTGTAGTTTATGTTTTAATGGAAGACAATGGCCCTGTACTAATATTTTGGAATGAAACAGCTAAGAAAGAAGAGTGGCTCTGCTATTTATATTTTCTTGTTACTCAGGTATTCAGGTAGCAGGTGTGGGGACAAGAGAGCCTGATTTGGAGCGCTGTAGTACTTGTAAGATTGGAGGGGAAGACAGAGGGGAAATCTGAAATGATATGAAAGGACAAGTAGTGTAGGGAATATCAAAATCAAGAAATAATTGAACAGATGGCTGGAGAGAATGATGTGTTTTGAGAAAAACATGCACAATGTGCTTTGAAACTGGGTTGTCCAATGATTGTTAAGACTCAGTCTGGAAGAAGAAATGTCTGACTGGAGTTTTAGAGAAATGCTAGCATGAGATAGGGAGACAGAAGATGTTAGTGAATTAAGTGATAGGATGGATGTCCAGGGCAAGTGTGATATAGCACAATACTGAGTGGTACTTTGAAGAGGAGTTATACCTAGTGTAATAGAACACCCACTTGTTGCAGGTGTTAGGATTAGTTTTTATTAGGAAATGCTGTTGGGTAAATCTGTTACTGCCATAAAATAGAAAGACGACAGGAAGTAGTCTGTCACAGGCTTAGTTTAAGTAAGTCAGAGTATATAATGCAGTAAGGGGAAGGAGATAATACGTTTTTGAGACCTCTTCAATCTAAGTTGACTAATAAGGTGGATGAGTGGTGAGGGGGCATACACATCAAACTGTGCAAGCAAAGAGATATACATCTCTGAATTAGTTAGTTTTGGCTTTAGGTACTTATATTTCAACTTGGAGGACAGTTTTTATAAGCAAGTACAGAAAGACTTATGTATACTTGTGAATAAGAATGTTTGTTATAGTATGCTACTTAATGATGGAAGGGCTACATTGCTGTAGCTATTAATCCTAAAACTCTTAAAGAGGATTGTTTGAACCAAAGTATCCAAAAGTTCTGAGGAATGTCCACATTTGGTAAATGGTAGCTATAGTCATGCTTATGGATTCCTGTCAGTCCTAATCTATATCAACGTCTTCTGAAGCATGACAGTTTTGCAAGTCATTGGCAGTTCTCCCTTTTTTAAAATCACTTCTAAAGCTTGTAATTAACCTTTCTATTTTGAAAAAAAAAATGTTTTGAGATAAGAAATTGGATGAGTTGCTACAGAGATGTGTGATGCCCGTAACTGTATTCTAGGTCTCAACCCTTGAAAGTAGATATTGTATGACTGACATGCTAAAAATAAGAATAGCTGTGTTACTTGTTATCTGCACTTAGACAGTAACAGTTAAAAGTAGTAGACTATCTAGTTCACTTCAACCATCTTCACAGAAGTGTATATTTTTGAAACAGCGACTATAAACGAAATAATAACTTCCTAACCATAACACATGAGAATAAAAGCAGGCTACTGACATAGACAGTAGCTCCTCAGTGACTTAATACTTCTCGACCAGGTAGACACTATCTGTAAGACTACATGAAGGACCACTAGTGATCCCCTAACTTGAAGATTCAAGGAGCTGGCCTTCTCATGGAACTAAGCAGCCGTGTACTGGCATGACATCAGAATAATAATGCTTCTAAGCAGTATGCTGCTATTTTGTGTACTCATTGCACTACTGCACCTCATTGCTATCATATTTCTACCATAATTATAAATATTACCCCTAATAACCCTCATTTACCACATCATAGCTCACCTTAGATCTCCCACAAAATATCGCCTTACCTCTACTGTCTACTTTCTCTGACCTCTTCATCTACAGATAGATCAACTCAAAGTCCTTAGCAACAAAAATTACAGTAAAACATAAGCTAACATGTAAATGGCTCTACACTTTTATACATAATAATTATACCTAGAAACTCAGTGGTGACATTCAGCTTAACCCTGGCCCCCATTAAACAGCAACCCAACACAACTACAACTACTTCTGGATCTACTTCCCCCTCTACTTCTGAATCCAACCCCCTACTTATAAACACAAATGTTAGAAGTACATCTAACAGAATTCAAGGCATTCATGCATATCCAGCTACTCACTCCCCTGATAAACTAGTTACTTCTAAAACCTGGTTAAAGAAAGCTATATTAGATAATGAAGCCAGACCCCTAGATTTAATATACTTAGGCTTGACAGAAAAAAACAAATGTGCTGGTGGTGTTGCCATTATCTACAAAAACTGGTTAGAAATAATTCCAGTCGTCATACATATCCCAACATTTAAAAATGATCACTCCTCAAAATCAACAATAGAAAGCTTGTATGTATTTCAGCTATTTATATTCCACATGCTAGCAACATTTCAACAGCAGAAGATATTCTCTTCTGGATATCTCACCATATTCAACAAGAAATTATTATACTAGGCAACCTCAGTATAGACTGGTAGCTGGTCAACAATGAAAGTCAGAATTTATTAAAGTACAGTTTTGCAAGTAAGCTTTACCATAACAGCAGATGATTGTGTGATATCCCTCCTCTGGATCAGTGATCAAGGATCCTTAATCCTCATCACTGGCATCAGTGGGGAACTTCACTGAGAAAAATAATAGACACATATGATGCTGCTCTCTGCACCAAGTACAATTTCCCTTAAGTGCACACAGGGAACATGCATTCCAGTCCTGGGGCTGGGCTGCCTCTCCAGGCCCCAAATAAGACTCCCCACTGACACAACTATAGAGTTAATCCCTTAGCTGGTTGTTCCAAGCCAAGTCCTCCATCACCCCCTTTGTGAAATCAGTGCTCTCAGTGTCTCTGTTCACACACTGTCTCTGAGATTTGATTTCTCTCTGAGATTTGATTTTCACACACACACTTGGAAAGGCTGGCACAGCTTACTCACTTTGCCACTCCACCTAGACTATAAGGTAGGTTCACTGCTACCAGCCAGCTACTTTAAGGCTGTTACCAGGATACCCAATTACTCTTAGCAAAATTAATACTTATACAAATGGTAGCATTTCCAAGCCAAGCAGCAAGAGTTTCAGGAACGCGGAGCCACAGTGTCACTAAATAAATGGAATTACTCACAAAGGTTAACTATTTTCTAAAAGGCCAGCCACAATGAAAGGTATGGATATATTTAATAAAACAGATGCAGAAAAACAATATTTAGCTAATCTCCCTATATTTTCCTAACTGACTGAAGAATTACTGTTCCCTACTTACTTGCTAGAGCAAGGCAAGATGAAGTGGATAAGTGTCTTTGTTGTCAGGTTCCCAAAAACAGAGTGCTGAATGCTACTATCACATCTCTCACTAGTAGCTAAATACAATTTCAGTGCTGGCTACAGAATGACATCACATCTGTTCACCTGACTCTGTGGTTCCCACACTAGCCCCTCACTAGCAACTGAGCCAGGATTTGGCACACGTGTCACAATACACACATAGGACTTTGCTGACACTTAATACAGAATCTGGAAGCTATAAAACAATTCCAGCACTTCTACCCTTCCTACAGAAATGCTTTTCATAGACATTTTGGCTGCATTCAGACCTGTGAGCTAGAATTTATATGGCCTAAGACAAGTCATTTAACTTCAGACTATTTTTCTTAAGGTTAACTGGGCTGAGCTTAACCCCTTCCCTTCCAGTATCTTTTGTTAAAATATATACATTTCAGCAGTCACAACAGTACAACCTGACATAAATGTATATTTCTTTTCTGTCCAGCAGGACCCATTGTTGATATATTTTTAACACAAGCATCTGTACAAATCAGTTTGATATTCAAATGACATATAATTCTTTACAGCACTCCAACTAGCTCTACTGGCATATGTTACACATTTACTTTCATAGTCCCCTCAACACAGCTGTCACTACCTCACATCATCATAGATTTGAATGATCAGTGCTGCAGTAGCTTTAGCTATCTGGATTATATCCTATATATAATATAATAGCCAACCAGCTTCCAAAGGCACAGGGCACCTTCCACATAACCAAACCATCAGTTAGCTTGAGCTGAGCTGACAAAAAGGACAAGTCATAGTGCCAAGCCCTTCAAAGCTTTCATGCCAACAGAGAGACGGAGGCTGAGCCTTGAAAGGACAATGGTAGGAACAACAAAAAATAAGTAGCAAAAACCAATATTCTTCAAAAAGACCAACCATGACAGCAGGAACAGAAATAAAAACTTTAATTTGTCTGGTGAGTACTTTTATGCCCAACTGAGCACTTCTTCAGACCAATAAAAACAAGCATTTAAAAGCCTTTATATAGCCACACATAAAATGAAATACATCACATGATTAATTACTACTGACTCTATTTGAATAAATTATGAGCTTTGAGAACTGGCTTTAAAGGAACATAACCATTTATCTCTGGATGTCTGTCAGCTTGAAATCTGATTATCCATTCAGTTAAATGGTTATGATCCTTTAAAGCCAGTTCTCAAAACTCATAATTTATTCAAATAGAGTCAGTAGTAGTTAATCATGTGATGTATTTCATTTTATGTGTGGCTATATAAAGGCTTTTAAATGCTTGTTTTTATTGGTTTGAGGAAGTGCTCAGTTGGGCATGAAAGCGCTCACCAGATGAATTAAAGTTTTTATTCCTGTTCCTGCTGTCGTGGTTGGTCTTTTTGAAGAATATTATTTTTTTGCTGCTACATTGTGTTGTTCTTAGGACCTTTCCACAGTAGGACAAAAAATAAGTGCCCACACCCTGGCATAAACAGCACACCAGAAAACAAGGGGAATGGAGGGAGGGGCTACTGCAGCAGTGATCACGCAAACTTCTACTGTTATGGTAAGTTAACTTACATAATTGTACTATGTTCATCATATTGATCACAGCTGCAGTAGCCTTAGCTATATGGGTAGATTATCCCAGCTTACTACATCAAAGAGGTGAAAGGGAAGAGTTCATGAGGCCCTAGAGAATGGTCTAAGCAAAGCCTGATATAGACCTTGAGAAGAAATCAAACTTGTAGTGCTTTGTGAAAGTATGTACAAAGGACGACATTACACCTTCTAGAATCCTTCTAGAATCCAACCCTTTCCAGAAAGCCATAGATGAAACCAAGGCCATGGCAGAGTGGGCCTTAACTCTGCCTGGAACAGTTTGTTGTGGTGAGTATAACAAAAGGTAATAACCTTAGACAACCATTTGGAAATAGTTGTTTTGGCACACGTTATCTCTTCTTCTTGCCTTCATGAGAAATAAAGAATTGATCTAAAGATATGAAAAGTTTAGTTCTGTCAAGATAGTACCTGAGATGCCTAAAGGGAATTAAGACCCTATCATCTAGGCAGTTACATAAAGTTGATTGAAGTCAGGATGTATGAAACACCCCTGTTCTTGTGAGAGTAGATCCATTCTGTTTGAAAGCTAAAGTTGACTACTTCTGTCCTTTTCCAAAGGAAGAGAGAACCATGGTTGCTTGGGCCAGAGGGGAGTCATCACCGTGATTTTGGGGGATTCCTTCTGAATCTTTAGAAGTAACCTTGATATCACTAGATAGTGTGGAAAAAGCATACAAGAGCATTCCTGTCCAATGAAAAGAAAAGGCACTTGTCTTCCAGGCATTTTTGTATGGAGTTCTGTAGTTGAATCTTGCCAGCTGAATGTTCAGAGAGGAGGCAAATACATCTGCTTTAGGAACTCCCCACAGATGGATCAAATCTCGGAAGACCCCCAATCTGGTTTCCATTTGTGAGGTCAGCCCTTGTACTGCTCAGCTTGAGTGCCAGACAGATTTGCTGTAATGGAATGTAGGATGCCTCTAAAGCAGGTGTGTGCTTTGAAGCTAAATCTCAAGCTAACATGACTAGACTGCAAAGAGGGTAGAACCTGGCTCCCTCTTGTCTGTTGATGTACCACATGACTTTGGTATTATCTGTAACAACTTGAAGTGGTCCCAGGGACCAAAGATGAGTGTCTTGATCAGGGCAAGGAGTTCTTTTATATTTATGTGTTTACATCTGCTCTCAGTAACCCCCACACCTTACACGTTTATCCCTCCTGAAACTGTTCCCCAAGCAAAGTCTGAGGCATCTGTGGTGCCTTACTGCTTTGAAACAGGGAGGGAGAATGGGAGACCCAGTTGTAAGGATATTTGCTGTCTCTACCAAGTGATTTATCTCTCGACAAAACTTAACAAAGACACTTTTATCAATACTCTCACCCAGTATAACTGGAACATATTAAAATTCATACCACATGATGCTGCCATCTCTCAAATCAATTAAACTTTTATAAATATTCCTTACAACCTAGCCCCTGTACAAATAAAAAGAGTCAAATCAGACCCCCACACCATGAATGACTAAAGAAACTCAAAGCATAATGCTTCAAAGAAACAAAGTCTGGAAAGAATGGCATAAAAGCAGAACACAAAATAAATTTCAGAGATTTAGGCATCTCAGAAATCTTGCTAAGGACTATATTAAAATGGATAAACAAAGCTATTATACCAACCTCCAATATAAACTCCAAAAAAATCCAAGACTATTTTGATAATTTCCAAGCAAACTAATATAGTCTGACCAGATCACCAAAATCAATCTTCTACTTCTAAAACCAAAGAGTCAGTGCCATCTTAATTCAATTTCTGTTTTATGTAGATAGTACTCTCTCTTATTAATAATATTAACAGTTCACCTCTTTACCCGCCATCCTCTCCTAAACAGTCATATTCATACCCTTTTTCCTAGTCTCCACCTCTACTATAAGAAAACTTCTACTGAAACTAAAGTCAACCTTTTTAACTGCTGACCATCTTCTAGCAGATTGCCTAACAATAGCAGCTGATAGCACAGCTTTCCATGCCATCTATATTGATAAAGTGATCCATATCTGAGTGATATGTTCCATTGATCAGGAAGAATTCTGTATAAAACCACTCCACAAAAGAATGCACATCAACAGACTTTCAACTACAGACCTATTGCCAGCCTATCCACTCTATCTAAAATACTAGAAAATGCATCCACTTGCAATTTATGCAGTACATTAACTGTAACAACCTTCTCTGCAAAACCCAGCAAGGTTTTAGACCTCATCGGAGTACTACTGCTGCATTCCCCAACTTCACCAGTATCATAAACCAAAACAGGAATGACGGCAACCTGTTATCCTCACTATTCTTAGATTTTTCAAAACCATTTGACACTGTAACCTATTAATATCTTCTTATTGAACTTTCTTCCATCTGCCTCAACCAGTCCTCTCTCTTATGGTTCCAGAGCTTTCTGAATGACAGGCTGCAAGCAGTCAGATGGAAATAAAATCTCTCCTTCTTCCTCCCGGTCACTCTTTGGTGACCCCAAGAATCATTATTAGGCCCGCTCTTATTTAACATTTTTACAAACTACGTACTACCTCCCATCTCTCTAGCACAGTTTACTGTACTGGTGACTCAGTCCTTATAGTTTCAGTCCCATCCCTACCAACACTTCAAGATATCACCAAAAATTCTTTCACTGTTATTAAAACTTGGCTAAAAGATGTGAATCTACTTTTAAATATTAAAAAAAAAGCAAAACTTATGATCATCACTCCTAAACAATACCAACTTTCAAAATAACCTCATCTAGCAACAGGAGAATTGAAACTGTAACCCAAACAACACTTATGGACATCCTAATTGACATTAAACTCAAATTTGACCAACACTTAGCAAGCTATTAAAAAAACACGTAAGAAACCCATATTCCTCAATAGAACCAAACAGTAGCTGGCAGATGATACATGACAAACCTTAGCATCTACCTACTGTCTTACATCCTTCATGCCTCACCTGTTCTTACAAAACCTACATACTACACTTATAGCTAAACTCTCCATTTCCTACATAATATACTTAATAGCTAAACTCTCCATTTCTTATAGTAAAGTAACCATATTTGCTGCCAACCCCACATATAGGACTCATCACTGAAAAGCCTAAACTGGCTTGAGAAACCCAACTATTTAACATGCTCACAACTTATTACTGCACTTAATCTTATGCATTCACCAGAAAAATGTCCAACACTAAAAGATACCCTGCAGCACTAGTCTCCAAATCTTCACTCAACCAATACCCGCTAGTAATCACAACAAAGTCCATTAAGTCAGCAGGTGACTCACTGCATTCCTGTTATTTGTCTAAACTTTTAAAAACTTCTAAAGTTTAAAAAAAATTTTTATTTACCATCTTAAAGGGTCAGAAATTTTTTTTTACTGATATACGTATAAACTCTGGAACACCTCCCTAACATACCTAAAACAGACCATGAAACTTTCTGCTTTCAAGGCCTTACTAAAAACAGCGCCTAAACCACATGTGGCCATGCACATGCTCCTCACCTGGGTAACTCTGTTTTCTTTTGTCAGCTCATACCCCTCTCTCTTTTTATAACTTCTATCTCCTTCTATACCACAAATGTTTCTACTACTCCTGCACAGTTTTCTTCCTACTTTAATCCCCACTTTACATTTCAATTTCTTTCTGACCTTCCCACTTTATCAATTTCCAAATACTCTCCATTCCTCTTTCAATAACCATGTTCTATGCCAGTAAATACCTTAATAGTCTTACCCCCACTTTCCTTGACTCATCAGCTACATGGTGTATTTCACCTTATTTTAGCTTTAACTACTGTCTACCTACTGATTAATGTATTACACTCCTTACTACAGCTTTATTTGCTGGTAACATCTTTATTTTAACCTTCTTTACCATGTCTTATACATCATATCTAATGTCTTCTTGTCATATATATTGCACATGAATTGTTTGCATGCAAAATTTTTATACGTGGAATTTATATCATGTACAATCACAGAAGACATGTTTTATCTTTGTACAGCATCACTACAGAACAATTGCCTGTTTGTATGTAGATATCTTAAGAAATATTTTTGCCATACATCTTGTAAAAATTGTTGTGTCATAAGTATCTTAAATGTATCTGCTGGAGCTTTAGACTTTTCCGGTAAAGAAAGATAAATAAATAAATAAATAAATAAATGGATATACCCCATAGCAAATCCAAAAGAACTGGATAAAATACAAGTATTGCAACAGTGTAAACAACAAATGTTCATCATTAGATTACTCTTGCAGGAGCATGTAGCTATATGGAACATATCCTTTCAAGGATCAGACATCTAGCCAGTATGCAGAAAGCTTTTGGGTGCCTTTTGAATTAATCATACACCTGAGGAAGCATGATGACTTCCGGGCACCAAATTCAGAACTTTTTTGCCATTAAAGATTTCAGTTATACTCTGTCTTCTCTGCATGTTCAGAGTTTTGGTGATTAGCTTGTTAAATTTTTGGGTAGATAAGCACCCACTAGGATATTTTTCTTCCTTTTTGAATACAATCTGAAAGAAAATGCTTTTGCCTCTGTCTAGGATCAAAAGAAGGTGTCTTACTGAAAGACAAATACCTTATAAAGATTCCTATACAGCCAGTTTGTTTTTTCCTAGGGAGACACACTATGTCTGCCCCTGACAGATTTGTTTGTCATTTAACCCAAAGACAATCTGAAGTCAGCTTAAAAGCTTTAGCATTTTCCTCAAAAATTAATGGCTGAAGGTACTTAGTCATTCAGCTGTAGGTATTAGCTTGACTTCCTTGAATGTCCCCTCATCTGATATCAAAGAAAATAAAATCTATTAAAGAGGCTTCTGAAGTGGTTCTGCCTTTGGCCTCTCTTCATCAGTTTACAGATGTCTGACAAGAAAATAAATAATTAAATAAATGCATTCCTTGAATGAGAATAAGGAATGTGTTACACATCCAGTACGGCTGTCTCTGCTTGAATACAGCCGGATAGCTGTCTGTAAGGATCGCCACTATTTATAATATTTCCGTTCATAGAGTACAGCTGCAGCGGCTATGCTTTTCAGCCATATTGCACTATGACAAAGTGCTGCTGCAGCCATTTGGTTTCGGCAATGTAGCTCGAAGGGAAATGTCTTGCGAGCTACACGCCGGAACGCGGCACTGATGGCTACCCTATGACACGTGTGTCAAAGGTGACACACCACGTTTTGTGTGACACACCAGTGTTCACCAACACCTGAGTTACCAAAGAACTGCTTTTGCATTTGTTGCTTGTGTGAAGTGCATTGAATTATTTTGTGCCAGGAGCCAGTTGAACAACACTTCTGCAGAGGTAAAGAAGTTATTAACCTCAAAGACTATTTTGGTTTACTGTCTCGACAGAATCTGCAAATGGCGGTGCTGACATAGTTTTCTCTTTGTGGTTACACTTCTGCAAAGGGCAAGTAGTTTGCATTTCTAAGTGTGTGCTGTTTTACATTCCTTTCAACTGTCCCTCTTAATCCCTAATAAAACTGGCAAATCTTTACACTTAATAATGACAATAATTAGATTTATAGACTTATTTTACTTCAGAAAATGTATATTATTTCACTCTCACTTTTTCTGTCAGTGTCTCAAATTAATAGTATTAGTAGTTTAAAATGGGTCTATATTATATCTTCAAAGAGGCGTTCCATCGAACACATCTTCATCGACTCTTAAACAGCGAAAGCAGAAAATGGCAAACATTCACATCAGCGATTTCTTTCCCTGGGAAAGAAATCGTTTGCCCTCAAAACAAAAACACATCACTACAAACATAACAAAGTGGGGGCTTCCACCCCACACCACCCCTAACTAAATATACCAACTAAGAGATCACACTACAGTGGGGAAAATGGCAAACTAACAGGGCTGGCCAAGCGATTTCTTTCCCAGGGAAAGAAATTGTTGATGTGAACGTCCGTTTTCTGCTTTTGCTGTTTAAAGGTCGATGAAGAGGCGTTCAATGGAACGCCTCTTCGAGGATATACTATAGACCTGTTTAAAACTGTCCATGTCTCTTATTTCTAGATTTGTCCCTGATTCTGTTGAGATTTATTCCTGGTGTATGCTGTTTTATTTTTATTTATTTATTTCATTTGTTTTACTTATTTGGGGGGGGGGTGACACGCCAGCAGAGTCATGTTAGGCATTTTCCAAATTTCTGACGCTCCAAACCCAAAATGTTCACCATCACTGTTATATGGGATCAGTTTGTGTAAGACCCAGCAGAATAACTGTTACTGCAGCACCACCATTGCAGCATTTTTGAGGGTATGTTTATTAGTTTTATAGATAGAATTAGTTTTATAGATAGAGTGTGGATGAAATTTGCAAATCATGAGTTGGTGCAAACATGCATTATTTGATTACTTTCACTTTCAAGGTATTTAATGCAGCTCTAGAAAAGAAGCTATAATCTAGACTGTGCGAGTGAAGTCATTCATCATTGTTTATTAGGAGAGAGGAAAATAACTGTACCAACTACTGCATCATGAATGTAAAAGCTGTATATCAGTGAATGTTTAGAATGTAACTTTAGAACGTCTGTAATTTTTGAAAGCATAACCCTGAGAAAGTCAGACAGCCTGTGGGACACAAGTGCACATAGGAAGCTTTGAGTTGCAATTAACAAAACACACTTCCTCACGCACTCTTCTCACCCCCTACTACAGCTTACACATATCTCCAAGCATACACCATCACAATAATATTGCACCTCCCTCAGGCAGATTCCTCTCATCTCCTCCCAGGTCACTAACTACAAACAAGTATATTGCCATCCAAATTAAACTGACCAAACTCTCACACCATATAAGCCGTCAACTGATCTTGGCCTGTGACATACACCCTAACCCAGTGCCAAACCATATTCTAAATACCACAGCTATGCCATCTCTCTCTCCTCCTGCCAATTTCCCATGTCTAGACCAAAAAATACCTGTTACTACTAAGCTTAAATATCAGAAGCATTAACAATAGGGTACACTTACTCCATGCTTTGCTATCCACCTATTCCTCTGACATACTATCTCTAATTGAAACCTGGTTAAAACCCAAAATTCCTGACAAGTTCCTCCCGACTGGATACAAAGTACTACACCATGACAGACTGTCTAAAAAGGAGGGAGGGGTAGCACTAATTTAAAAAAACAACCTAAAAATATTCACTATTAATCCTCAAATCCCCCCGCCAGTAATTCTGAACTTTTCCTAGCCAAACTCAAACTTAGCAACAAAAAAATCAATCAATATTATCACATGCTACATACCGCTAGGTAACAATATTCCCTCCCTAGAAGCCCTCCTACACTGGGTAAATCAAAATCTACCCCAAGAAACTATCATCCTAGACAACTTTAATATTGACTGGAACACATGCAGAACTATAAACCCCACCAACCATATTGATCTCTACAGCTTCTCTCAAGTCATTCAATCAAGCACTAGGTCAGGAAATGCTAAACCAAAGAAAACCTCCTAGATTGGATCTTAATAAATAAGTACAATACTCCATACCAAGCAGAAGTATTTCCAGATACCCTTTTTGACCACCAATCCACTTTCTTACTAAAATTCAAAATCCATGCCAACTCTACCCCTCTATTACAAACTACCCGGAACAAAGATAACTTCGACCCAAACAAATTTGAACTCGAACTAAAGCACCATAACTGGAACATACTAAAAGAATTACCCCAAGAAGAAGCAGTAATCCATTTCAATAACACTTTGCTAAAAATCTTAAATGCTCATGCCCCAGCCACTACCACAAAACTCAAACTGAAAACAGCCCACTGGATCTCCAAGGGGACGAAAAATAAGATAACACAAAGGAATAGAGCCTGGCATCATTGGAGAGCTACAAAAACCCAGTAACTAGGGAACAATTCCAAAAACTTAGAAATGAAACAAAAAAAAAAACTATTCTCCTGGGTAAAAATAACTATTTCCTAAAACTGCAACACTGGCATCAAAACAACCCCAAAAAGTTCTGGGCAGGAATAAACAATCCACTTTACCCTGGCAAATCCTTCTCCCCATCTCCTACCTCCACAGACGAAATCAACAAATATACCTGATTAATTCAACAAATACTTTATTGAAACCATCTCCAAGCTAGTTCAACAACAGTCCACATATACCACCACCAACTTCCCCGAACCTGTAGTCAGACCCAAAACAACCTCCCAATTCCAACCAACTATGTCAAAAGGTTGCTAGCCAAACTTAAACCTACTATCCTAGTAGCTGACGGCATCCCTGTAGAATACCTTCGGTTGGCAGCCAGTGAACTTGACTTCCCAATCTCTATCATTCTTAATAGAGCAATATCTGAAAACATAATCCCACCAATCTGGAAAACCTCCTATATCATCCTCCTTCACAAAGGTGGTACATCCACTGACCCCACCAACTACCGTCCAATTGCTATCCTGTCTCTACTAGCAAAAATACTTGAAAAATGCATACACCACCAACTTATGCCTTACCTACTCAATAACCAACTTCTCTCTCCCACCCAACATGGATTTTGCTCTGCCCACAGCACCATCACAGCATACTCTCTTTCACAAACCTCATCAACCAAAACAGACACTTGGGCAAGCTAACGTCTGCCATATTCTTGGACCTGTCACAGGCCTTTGATATGGTCAACCATCTTAAACTACTCCACTCCCTTACTGATCTTGGCCTTCATAATCATGCATTTGCCTGGTTTCAGAGCTATTTACAAGGGAGACAACAAGCAGTTTGATGGGACAACAACCTATCCTCACTGCTACCCATCACCATAAGAGTTCCACAATGGTCCATACTAGGTCCCGTTCTGTTCTCCATTTTCACTAATAATCTCTACAGCATCTGCCAAGATGCAACTGTTATTCAATATGCTGATGGCTCAGTGCTAGTCTGCTCAGCCAATGATTCTCAGAAACTCCTATCACCCAAAAAGTCTTCCAATCTACCAAAACCTGGTTTGTTAACAAAAAACTATTACTAAATTCTCAAAAGACCAAACTATTACTATTCAAACCAAACAAATCCACCACAATGCCCAACTCATGTAATATTGTGCCGAGAGATGGGACTGTCATCTCACCAGACATTGATGCTAAACTGCTGGTTGTGACCATTGTCAACAACCTCAAATTCAATCAGCATATAAATCAAACCATTAGAAACTCCACAAAAAAACTGGGCAGTCTTTATAAAAATAAACCATTTCTAGACCAACCTGCCATAATGACCATAGCTCAAACTCACCTCCTTTCCACACTATTCTATGCTGTGCCTATCTTCACCAACCTACCCCAAACCGAAATTGCCAAGCTCAATATCTGCTACAATCAAACTGCCAAATTTACTACCGGCACCCCCTACCAAGCCCATCACTGCCATAACCTAAAACAACTTGACTGGCTTGAATTCCCTAATCTCCTATCCTTCCATCAGCTTTCATAGGTTCATAGGTTCATAGGTTCATACTAGGCTATCTGCCCTAGGGCATTTATATAAGCCAGAGTATGTTTGCTTTTTGGCTTTTTAATAAATTAATTTAAATTTTTCTTTTTCCCTTTTTCGAGGTGTCTATACTGTGCAACTGTGACACACAGTGATACCCCGGTGATCTCCCCAACCTACCATCTCCCTCAAGATTCCTCCATTGAAAAAAAGAGCCAAATCTGCCTAACCTGACTGGCCTGGTGATTTTATTCCAGAGTGGAAGAGAAGGGGTTGGTTATGAATCTTCCCCTCCAGCTATTTCTTTTTATGTCCAAGGCTTCAAGTCTCTCAGTAAGGCCATGGTATGATTGATTTTGATTTGCAGCATGTCCATTAATTCCCGGTTTGACATGGGCTGGCCTATAGGCACAGGTCACCTCCACCAGCACCAGTGAGTAGGAGGTATGAGAGAGCTGTTTTAACCGTTACAGCACAGGCATCTGTTTGAGCCTCTTTGATTCCTTGGTACTTGGTGTTTTGGGGTTTGGGTCTTTTGTTGTCTTTGTGTTGTTGGGTAGGCAGGGTAAGGGGCATTGTACAATTGGGATGATGGGATTGATGATGGATAAGTAAACTACCACTATGATACTAAATCAGGATGTGGATCTAGGTCAAGATTATATGGCTATATAAATGTTTTTGGTAAAAAACATGGCCACATGGTTGTCATGAGAGAGATGCCTATGTCCTAAGGTCCCAGGTCCCTTCTTGCTTTATTACAATTATGTACTGTGGCCCACTTTGCCCGTAAACTCGTACTACTTCCAGATAAAACCCCAGCACTGTCCAATCTACTAAATCTGCAAACTAATCCCAGACAACTTCACTCTAGTGACAAAAAACTAATCAAGGTAACCAAAAGCAATAACGCAGCAGGTGACTCCCCCTTCCTAAACCACATAGGCAAAATTTGGAACTCCCTACCTTCTGCTGTTACCTCAGCAGACTCAAATGTTACATTTAAAAGACTACTCACAGAACACCTAAAACTCACATGGATATACTCCTGCTCCCTTCCAGGATGACCTTCCCAACCACTCTCATCATCTTCCCCTTTCTCTTGCTTCCTGTCTCAACTATACCATTAAGGAGAAATGGTAACTTTATTAACCTGTAGCTTCCCTTTAATCCCACCTTCTCATCAGACTCCTTAACTAGTAACTATTCAGTTAATGGCACTAAAACATCACTATGTTACTCTCTAACAAACCTCTATATTATTCTTTCATCTCCTTTTTTCCTTGCTTCCTCACTTAATCCTTATAACTAACCACCTAACTGTGTTGTCGCACCTGCTAATAATCACCTTAACAGAGCAAAAGTGTACACATTGCAACTTGGAACACAACTTCTAGACACAAAAGTTAACCCATTCGTCTTAACCTGTCCTCCTCTTACTTATGTTTTTGTCTCATCCAATTCTAAAACTGTAAAGATCTGTACATTGTATGTAACTATTGTAATTTTAAACTTCATAATTATGTAACTATGTTAAAACTTTGTATTAGCTATGTAAATTTGCATACTATGTATTAACCTTATACTTGCTTGGTATTTGATTTGTGGAGCTTTTCTCCTCAGGCCTCTGCTGAAAATGGACATGTATCCAGTCGGACTTTCCCAGTCAACAAATGTAAAATAAATAAATACATTAATTAATTAATTAATTAATTAATTAATTAATTAATTAATTAATTAATTAATTAATTAATATTAAATATGCATGCAGTTTGTAATGCCAATTGCATGGTTATTTCTAAATGTATAAACAATAATTCTGCTTATATTACACTATTATATATATTTCAGGCAGTATCCATGTATTTTCATTTAATGTTCCAGAAATATCAGAGAGCAAATCACAAATCAAATTGATATTACTTTCTTCCTTCAGGTTCTAACTCAGAACAAGCTAGTACTTTTGGAGTGACACGGCTGAACTTTGAAGACGAAGCTGAACGAATCATTGAAATGCAGCGGCAGGAAATCAAACGCCTTCGAGATCAGCTACAGAATCAAGAGCAAAGTTATAGCATTCGTCCCCCTTCTGGAGGCAAGCTACCTGCACTCACTACATGATGCTAATTTACTTGCATACAGTTTATTATACAAAATAAAATAATTATGTGCCTTTCTTAGCCTAGCTGCCTTATTCTGATATAACAGTACATGTGTCTGCAGTCTACTATACTAGTGTTTTCAGCACTGAATAAATGGAATTTTTCTGGAAAGAGTATTGTCTCTTGCTTTAACTAGTCTGGTCTTATAAGTAGCAGTACTATGAAAAGTCCACTGGTGCATAAGAGCTGCAGCTTTTTAGCAGACGGAGCTGCACTCATGTGTTCAGCTCCTGATCCTTGGCACGATATGTCCCATCTAGCTGTTCATCATTAATTTCTAGTCTGGATTTTTTTTGATTCAAGAGATAGTAAGAGTTTGCAAGAGATTTCTTCTCAGAAGATAGCTAGTATTATGCAGACATGAAGCTAGTTGCTATACAAAATTCTTCTTATGGAGTTTATTTTTTTTTTGTTGAAAACTGTACTTGCATTGTGCACATTGCTGTCAGTCTTGCAGTTAATCTAAATCATTACTGAGCTTTTTTTTTGGTTTCTGTAGCTTACTTTTATTTATTTAAAATTATATTATGTGAGGCTAGTACCCAAACCCTGGCAATAGCATTAGCAAGCCTGTGGAAACTCTCTTCTGTCATAAATTGTTGCCTGTTTGAGATAACTACTTGTAATAACTCAGCATCTGCACTGCCAGAACTATCTCAGCTACTGTACTTGGTGAAACCTGCTTTACCCATGGACTATTGCATGTAGTCTGAGTATTGTAGTCAATGTTTGAAGTTGACAGTACCTGAAAAATCACCCCCCCAAACCAAGTACACATAAACCTTATAACATTCTCTTTCAAAATCCCCAAACCATCAGACATAAGTATCACAGTATTAAAATACTTCAATCACACTAATCTCCTACAATTCTATGATGAAATCTCAAAATTCAACTATAACTGCAACCCCCAAAATTTGCACAGGGCTACAACTTATGGGAATATATTTTACGCTGAACTAGATAAATGTATGAACCTGACAGTCCCTACCAGAACTAAACAAAATGGAAATTTCAAGGACAAAACAACCTGGTGGTCCATATGTATAACTAAACAATAAAATAAGGGAAAAAGGGATTTTTAGAATTTACAGCAAAACTAAGGACTCACAAGTTAAGGTCAACATCAAAAAATTATCAAAGGTACTGAAAAATACCGTCAAGAAAACAGAGGCATCCTGTGAACTGAGACTATCACCTGAACTAAGGATAATTACAAAATCCTTGCTTACTTAATGTCAAGAAATTAAGAAATAACACCCATCATTGATTCACACTTATAATGATATCACCAACTTGGATCAAGTAGATATCACAAAAATATTAGCTAACAAATACAATGCATATTTCAGCCTTGAGACAATTCTATAACACCTAAATATTCCAAAGGATCACAAAGCCCCCATCATCTTAAAAACTCACTTGTTAAAGGTTGTTTACATAACAAAAGTACGCTCCATAACATAGTATTGTCACCTCATAGCAAGAGGTTCTCTTGTTTGATTATTGACTGGGGTGCCTACTGTGCGGAATCTGCATGTCTTCCCTGCGGTCACGTGGGTTTCCTCCAGGTACTCCGGTTTCCTCCCACATTCCAAAGACATGCAGTGGGTGAATTGGGCACTATAAATTGGCCATACGTGTGAGTGTGTGTGCAAGTGAGTTGTATGGATGAACTACTGAGGCAGGGCTAGCCACCCAGTGGTGTAAACCTTAGCTCAAGATGATTGTCACTGTTGAAGTGACACCCCGACCCCATATGCAAAATGAGAAAAGGGACTGAGGATGGATGGATTTCCATAACAAAGGATACATCCTCCATGGGAGCTAATAACATACTAGGCTGCTTGCTAAACAGCATTAAAATATGTTCTGGTGACTCCACTTTTACAGCTATTCAACATGAGCTTAGCCACTGGCTTTGTTCCCAAGGTATGACACACAGCAGTTGCGATGCTATTTCAAAAGGGTGGCACCACCACAGACCCCAGAAACTACAGACCCATTAACATGGCACGCATCATATGCAAGGCCATTGAATGGCTCACAATTGACCTGATAAACTATGATATTAAAAATCTTACAAAACTTGAGACCTAGCAGTTTAGTTAGATGCTCATTATTCTCACTGCTGTAGTAGCTTTTAGGCTGTATGGGTTGTGTCTTGCCCAAGATACAACATACAGACAGCTTCAAAAAGCTCTGTCTCCCTCTCTTACCTTCACTCTGACTACTGCTCTATGGAGGGAGAATCAGCAGTCAGACTGAAGAGTCTTCAGTACTTATTTTGCTACCTCATGAAGAACCAGATCAGAGGCTTCACAAAAGCAGCTGCCTGCCATCATCTTTATTTCTGGCAGATATGTCCCCAGTGGGGAACCCTTCCACACAGAATATTGCTCTTTAAAAAATACTATTTATTTCACCAGAACTTTTTTTTGCAGTATTGCTTCTTTAAGAAACCCAGTATTTTTCTAATATTGGAAGTTTCCTGTCAGGGACTACTGGTTTTAGCTTTGTCTACTTTGGGGGCTATTTTGTGGGAAAATGCACTGCTTGTGTAATCCTTATGGATTTTATGTAAAAAAGCTCAGTGCTGGGAAGTATTAATGGGGGAAACCTCTTGATAGGGCAGAAGTATCTTCTCCAAGTTGGTTATCATCTAGACCTTTAAAGAAAAAAACAAAAGGTTAAACATTGTTCATCTGAAGACATGGTGTCTATTAGAAAAGATTTTCTTACCTCAGCTAAGACGTTGTTACAGGCTGTTAAACCTGGTGTTCAGAAATCTTTACCTGAAAAAGAATCCTGCAGAAACATTGGTGAAGAAATGTCAAAGGATAGTGACACAGATAGGGATAGGGCTTCTTCTCCTGTAGATTCCCAAGCCCGATTCTCTAGAGGAATTTTCCTTTTCACAGACTATAGCCAGGATGAATGAGGTATTTTTCTGGGAACAAATGGATGTCCCCCCCCCCCAATTGGGAGATATAATGATATGTTCCATTCAGGTTTGCCTCATTCCTGTCCTATTCCTCAATTAATGCCAGCCTTGGAGAATGTGTTTAATGCTGCCTATAGCAACCCCGATTTTCAACCTTCAGCCCCCCCCACCATAAAAACAGGCTTTATAAAGTTTCTCAAACTAACAAGTATTTATTCTACCACCTCAAATCTGACCCTGTAGTCATATTCACATTGTCGCCAGCTGAGAACAGGCTTTTGGTGTCCTCCAATCATTCCCTTGTAGACAAGGAAGGAAAGGTACTGGATATATTTGGTAAGAGAATATTTTCTTCTTCCACTTTACTGTATAGAATTCTTAACTATAAGACTCGTGGACATTTCTGCTTTTTTGAAGAGACAGATTGAGGGAATTATATACCACACTTCCCCCTGAAGGTACTACCTGTCTGAATTCCATTGTTTCTAACATTTCTCAAGTGGATAGTTTGCAGATACTGTGTCTAGGGCTACTGCAACTGTTGCATTATCGAGAAGATATGCCTGAGTACGTAATCAAAGTTTTCTGATGAGGTAAAGTTTGACATTTTAAATTCAGCTTCAGATTAGTAGGTTTTCTTTGGCTCATCTGCTAGGGCGGCCACGGTGATACAGCGGTTAGCATTGCCACCTCACAGCAAGAGGTTCTCTGGTTCGATCCTTGGTTGGGCTGCCTTCTGTGCGGAGTCTGCATGTCCTCCCTGTGGTTGTGTGGGTTTCCTCCGGGTGCTCCAGTTTCCTCCCACATCCCAAAGACATGCTGTAGGTGGATTGGACACTCTAAATTGGCCCTAGGCATGAGTGCGTGTGTGTGTGTGTGTGTGTGCCTTCTGTGGAAGGTTGGGTGCCGGGCTGGCAACTCAACACTGTAAAACTCCACTGCCAGTCATGAGCGGACAGGTGAGCCGCTGTGGCAACCCCTAACCGGGAAAAGCCGAAAGAAGAAGATTTGACTTATCTGCTACTGGGGTCCTCAACAATTTGATGAGAGGGAGAAATTAATACAGGAAGTTTGGAAGAAGTTTCAGTGGCCCCATCCCTTACAAATCTCTCAGATCCTCTTTCCCATCTAAGAAAGAAAACAATCACTGCCCTCTCAATCTAAACAGGTACCAGAAGGAGATGGCGGGAGAGGAACAACAAGAAAGGATCTTTTCATAAAAAAGGACAGTCTACTAATTCAGAATGACTATACCAGCATTCTTTCCCCTATCTCTGCTCTAACATCCCCCCTCCACCCCTATCTCTCAAATACTCTCCCAGAAACTGACTCTGTACACTCCCCTTTGGCAACAGATTGTTTCAGATTCGGGTGTTAAAAGTGGTTCAGGATGACTGCAGTTGTCACTGAATACAAATAACTTCTTTCAGGAGAGTTTTTCTCCACCTTCCAAACCTACACAGAATGTTTTCCTCAGGTTCTTCAGTACTTACTCACCCTAGGAGTCATAGAACTGGTGCCATTAAATCAAAGGGAAAAGGCTTCTATTCCAGAATGTTTCTGGTACCAAAGGAAAAGTCTTCCTGGAGATCAGGTCTAGATCTTTCCTTTCTAAATTTGTATGTGAAAGTTTCAAAATTCAAGATCTGCACTCTTCATAATCTGTTACCTCTCGTTCCCTAGGTAGACTTTGTGGTAACATTACATCTAAAGGATGTATATCATCATATTCCCATAACCAAAGGCTTCACATAGTTTCTCAGGTTTTCTATGTCTGGATCACATTGTCAGTTCTCTGCATCACCCTTTGGGTTATCTATAGTTCCAATGGTGTATACAAAGTGTCTAGCTAGCCCCAGTCATAGCTCATTGTAGGCTAAATGGCATTCACACATTTTCCTTATTTGGATGGCTTACTCATCTTTGCAGAGTCATTTCCCATATGTCAAAAGTCCTTAAAACAGGTTTTATGGGTACCAGGTAAATCTTCAGAAATCCTCCTTAACTCCATCATGCAGGATTGTCTTTTTAGGCTATTGCATAGACACCTTGCAGCAAAAGTATATTCTAACACAGGAAAAGGTGGAGTTTTACTTGGAAACTTTCCTGAGCTTCTCAAATCAGTCTTTGACTTCAGCCAGAAAGTGTCTCAGGATTCTGGGGTTCATAGCCTCTATGATTCTCATGATTCCTCTTGCCAGGTTGCACATGAGAAAGACTGAATAGTTTCTAAAAAGCATATGGACCCAACATTCTCATTGCCTGGAATTTCAGATTCCACTCTTGGGCTTTGTAAAAAGGAACTGCACTACATGCTTCTACAGTCAATCATCTAATATATATACTCAGCTTTACCAAGCAGGGCCAGTTACCAATCTGTGACATTTCCTGCCAACATCCTCTACATAGCAACCTCATTATGTCCCTAATTATAATTCCAGCTCAGTCAATCTGCTAACAACTCTCATTCCACTATACTCTTTATGAGAGTATAGTGTTGGAGGGAAGCCTTCTAGCTTATCAGTGGGAGTGGTAAGCACTAGGTAGCCTATCTACCACAGGAGGAGTGGTTTCTGGCCCAGAAATAGTAGCTTATAATAGTTTGGGCAGTTTTTTCCATCTCTTTCAACTATCTGGTTTAAAAGTCCACATCTGTGCTTGTTTCCCACCTGTCCTGTAACTAATCTAGTCCAGATACAGATTTGATCTATACAGGACTGTTTGTAAGCTTCTGAGCAGTGCCAAAGTCTGCTCTTCAAAATTTCCCATAGATCTGCTAGTTCTCTCCTCTTCTGCACTTTTACTAGCTTATTAGTTTAGCACTTTACCAGACTTATTGTAGCAATTATTGTAGCACTAAATGTTCTACAAGAAAACAGCTCCAGTATTTATTAATGCCCACCCCTCCAGGCATGTCTAAAGGTCAGTTCCCTGTGCTTTCTCTTATTAACCTGGTGAACTTGGGCATCCTGATGCAATGTAGCAACTGCCCCATGTACACTGACAACCCTCTCCTCTTACCTCCCAACACTCAGACTTGTGAGAGATGCACTTATATATCCAAATTGGAAGCCATGCACTCTCCAGCCAAGACCGAAATAGCTGGTCAAGAGGAGAAGGTCAACACTTGCACCACACCACATGGAACACATAGCCCTCCAGAACACACAGCAGCACTGCCTTCACATAAAAACACAAACCATACACCCACCTTTGCGGAGGCTCTCAATAAAAATCTACACAAACAGCAGAGATCTCTAAGGCAGAAACACACCCGACCACCACAACACAACACTAATGATGAGGCACATAACTCTCCTAAAGAGTGTGCCACTCAACCAAAGCCCCTAAGGCAAAACAGCATGCCCACCACACTAGTCATAGGTGACTCGATAGTGAGGCACACTGATGTCCCACTCATTAGGCTGAATAAGGAGAAAGTAACAGTCAGCTGTCTGTCAGGTGCCAGGATCCGCCACATAATGCACTCACTCAGATCCCTCAACAACAGGTACAAATATGACTTTGTTAATGTACATGTGGGTGTAAATGACTTGAGACATACCTCCCTGGACTACATGAAAAGAGACATGAAGGCGCTCTTGGATTATGTAGCCTAGCCCTAAGCAGCATCTTACCATCACCCAGAATTATACCACAGTACAAGCAGAAAATGACTGATTTAACAATTGGCTAAGTTTCTGGTGTCATTCTATGGGGATCCAGTATCTGTCTGCCTGGGATGACATGACTGACAGACCTCGATGCTTTGCCAGGGATGGCCTGCATCTGTCACCCCTGGGCTTCCAGATACTGGCCAAGGCTCTTGCCACCCCTATAGTGCCTTTTTTTAGGCATTGATCCAAAGACCAAATTACCATCGTAACAGCTACAAACAAATTTCATAGTTTCATAGTATAGTACTAGGCTATCTGCCCTGGGGCATTTGTAAGCCTAGCCATAGTGATGTGGCTTTTGCCACCCCATGAAATAGTACAAAAAATGTACAGAATAAATTTAGAATACTGTGCCTCTGTCTAGTAGTGACACAGTGAAGGTCCCCTTATATAATAGAATTAGTTTACTGTGCCCCTGTCTAGCAGTGACACAGATGTGACCCCTGGGGTAAACTTACGATCTCCCATCCACTCATCAAGATTTCTCTTGAAGAGAATCAGTGAGGGGCTCTGCCTAATACGAACTGGGATCTTGTTCCAAAGCATGGGAAGTCTCTGGGTTATGAATCTATCCCTCCAGCATGTCCTATTCATACTTGTGCCGAGGTTTAAGTCTTTAGCTCTCGTGGTCCTGATGGATTTGGATTTTTTGAGGTGGAGCATGTCCATCAGATCCTGATTGGACATGGCCTTGTACGTCAGGCAGAGATCACCTCTGAGCAGGCGGTATGCTACTGAATAGAGCTGAAGTTTCTTTAGTCTGGCAGAATAAGACATATGTTGGAGACCCTTGATCCTCTTGGTGAGGTACTTTTGTGGTCTCTCCAGCTGTTGCAAATGCCGGGTGAGGTACATACCAAATGGGGCATTGTACTCAATCATGGGTCTGATGAGGAGGAATATAGGGGTACAATGACATCCTTGGATCTGGATGTGAATCCCTTCATGATGAGGTGTGCAAGGTAGAATGTTTTTCTAACCACTTTGGCAACGTGGGTGTCAAATGAGAGGTCGCTGTCGACTTGGGTCCCTAGGTCTCTGATTACTTTTTCCATACTCAGTGGGTTGCTGTCTATGTGATAATTTGTGGGTACTTTGTTTTTCCCAAAGGGGATGACTATACATTTTTTGGCATTTAGTTTAAGGCCGTGACTCCGGCACCAGTTGTCTGTTTCTGTGTTTTCAACAATGTGCAAAAGGACTCTAATTATTATAAGAAATTATGTGATGTGTTTAACCGTGCTGGTATAGACATGTTGGAAGTTATGGTAGCGGAATATGAAACGAGAGCTGACACTTTACTAAATGATTTAAATGTTCTAAATAGTAGTTTAGTTAATGATGAGAAGTTTACATCTGTCAAATGGGGTTATGACAATATTTTTAAGGAGGTTGACCAGCACTGTTTAAGGATTCTGAATCGAAAGATCCACAAGTTAGAGAGGGATTTGAAGGAATATAATGAAGGGGTGGCTTACCCACTGCATACTAAAGTTAAACAATTCAATTATAACAACAGTAAGGTGCAGGGAAATTTCAACAATAGTCACAGGATGGGGATGGCCTACGAGACACCAAGAAATAATCGTAGGTTTACAGAAAAGGAAAGGAGTACACCCCAGCAGGATTTTCTGTTTCCCCCGAACAAGGAAGGGGGGGGTGGAGCAGGTTTCCCCAGGGGTGGCGGAATCAATAAGGCAGTTTTTTCAAGCTGCTCCAGGTACTTTAGCAATTAATGATGCTGTAAATAACACAGATGTTTCAAATAAAGTGATGGTGGTAACAGAAAACAATTTTTCTGTTTACAATTATACCAACATTAACTTGAGGAGAGAACATTTTGATTTGTTCACAACAGGATTACATTTTGTTCCAGCATTTTCAAGTAGATTAGAGCAGGATTTGATAGACTTGAAGCTGTTCAGTAGACAATTAAACTTACTGCTTTATTTTAAAGGGGAAATTCCTTCAAATATGGGACTCTCTAGAAAGAGTGTATTCAATCCACCTATGGATCCAACAGTAAAAATATTTGAAGAAATGATGGAGAGAGATATTAGGATGATTGGCAGAAATAAACAGAACAGTACCCCCCAAAATATTTGCATGAAGGAGATGAATTTGATTAAGGAACTTAGAAGTAGTAACTGTAGGGCAATGAAAACAGATAAGGGGGGGGTCTTGTTTTGATGTATAACACAGAATATGTTCACCACATTAATGGGATGTTGCAAGACCCAGAGCAATATGAACAGGTATTCAGCAATGAGCTACACATGGCATATTCCAGAATGGGTTTCATTTTGTACGATCAACTTTTGCAAGGTGTTTTTAATGAAAGATTGTACAACTTTTTAACTGTTCCCAAACCAAGAATTCCTGTAATATTTGGGATCCCGAAAACACACAAAGGGTTGGACCCCTTAAACTTCAGGCATATAGTATCAGGACAGGGGAGTATTACAGAACCTGTTGGAAAATTTATAGATCATACCTTGAAACAGTTTACAACGTCCTTAAAATACATTTGTAAGGATTCTTAGGATTTCCTCAGGGGCTTACAATCCCTGGAATACCATCCGGATTTTTTGTTAGTTACTATAGATATTGTTCAACTGTTTCCCAGTATACCGCATTCTACAGGATTAAATTGGTTTAGTGATGTTTTAGTCAATGAAGCTAAATTTGTTCCCAATACCACCAATTTACTGGTGGAACTCATGGAATTGGTTCTGGAAAACAATTTTATATGCTTTAATGGCCAATTTTTTAGACAAAAATCGGGTGTTGCAATGGGGGCGGCCTGTGCCACCGTTTATGCAAACATCGTGTTGCATAAATGGGAACAGACATATATTTTTGGCACAGAATGGTCACGATATATTAGGCATTATGTCAGATTTCTTGATGACATTTGCCTTATATGGGAGGGTACCAGGGCCAGTGTCCAGGAATTTATTGATTACATCAATTCCACCACCTCCTTTTTAACCTTTACGCATTCTTTAAGCTTGGATAGCTTAAATTATTTGGATGTGTGTTTAGTTAAGGATAATGTCAATAATAGATTTAATTCCAAAGTGTTTAGGAAACCTACTTATTCAAATGCATTTTTGCATTTTCAAAGTAATCACCCTGATTATCAAAAAAGAGGAATAGTCAAGGGCCAATTTATTCGTGCCTCTAGAATGTGTAATACATCACAATTTTTCAGAGAAGAAGTTAATTTTTTAAAAGAAAGATTTTCTGAAAGAGGGTACCCAAGTGGTTTGGTTGAGGAGCTGGCGAAGGAAGTGAGCACTAACAGGGGGATGAAATACCAACCACTGCTGACTAACTCAGGTATGTTAAATTGCCAAATAAGCAATAGATTGCAAAATTTAGAACAAAAGGGATACATCCACACTTTTGGTATTGACTCGGGCATTGTAGAAAGCAGTGTAAGAAAATACTGGCCAATTTTGAGACTGGATGACAGGTTGGGCAGTATGTTCCCAGAGTTTCCCAGATTTGTTAGACGGAGAGGTACCAACTTAAAAGAAATGTTGGAAATGAAACAGACCAAACAAATGGGTTTAAATGTGAACAATAAAAAAGAAGGCACATATAAATCTGGAATGTGCAAACAATGCCCAGCGATATTTAATGGACACAAGTTATATTTACCATCAAGAAAATTTTTGTGTCAACCGAGGGGCTATTACAATTGTAATGCTAAATTTATTGTTTACTTAGGCTTATGTATGAAATGCAAAAGTTTTTATATAGGAAAAACGGAGAGAACTTTAAGAAGACGAATTTATGAGCATTTTTATGACATAACTAAAAAAAAGGAAACTAATGCTTTTTACAGACATTCTCTTTTTTGTCCCAATATGGAGATTAAATTCATCATTTTGGAACAGGTAAAAGCAGATGTTAGAGGGGGTGATTGGGAGACCCTGTTGGAACACAAAGAATTGATATGGCAGGTAAGACTAGATGCAGGAAGACGGACAGGTTTAAATGATGCTTGCAGTATTAGCAGCGTCTTGAAATTAAGGAAGGCAAAATTATAAATTTAAGGCCATAGTGTTTGTAGGATTAATTGAAAGGGTTTTCCAGAGAGCAAGCTTCATGACAATTATAGACAGGCAACATAAAACATTTTTTTAAATTATTAAACAGACATGTGGTTTAATATATACCTGCTCGACCATTATTTACAAGAAGGCCTGAGCATGTAAATGTATATATGTGGTTTATTAATTTGATGTGTGCAGATGGATTTATTCTATTATTGTGTACATTCAATGGAAATTGAGCGATTTTAAAAATGAGTGTGCTTGGCAGTGCTTTGCATTTTTATTATGTAACAAGTTTCATTCTGCAAAAACTGTTTGAAAATATCCCTTTGGGAAAAAGAAAGAAAAAATGGTTAGTAATTTGATGTTTGTAGATGGATTTATTTATTTTACTGTGCATACTCAACAGCAACTAGATGATTTTAAAAACGGATGGGTTTTGCAGCACTTTGCATTTTTAACATGTAACAACTTTCATTTTGCAAAGGCTGTTTAAAAACATCCCTTGTAGGATAAAGGAAATGAAGGGTTAAATGGATAAACATTTTTTCCAATTAACCAATTAATTATACAATTAGCTGAATTTTATATGTATATAAGGAGTGTTCACTTGAAGGTTATTTTATCTTGAAAAAGCTCAGCAAAGGGCTGAGCGAAAGCGCTTGATGGGATTGTTGGTGTGAATATTCTACAATAAAGTGAAGGTTTTTTACTCTACTGGCAGCCTTTCATTTTCTACTTGTGTGGAAGAAGGAGTACCAGCATTTGTTTTGGGCTTTTTTGCTTCTGGATTTCCAGCGCCACCTTTGCAGCCTTGGAGCAATTTGTTTTACTGTTTCTGTGAGGCCTTTTTGTAGGATGTGTGTGTCTGCTGGTGTATCAACTATGGCGCCTAGTTTGCAGTCATCTGCGAACTTTGTCAGCCACAGCCCTCCCATGTTTGCTTTAACATCTGAGAAATAAATGCCGAACAAGAGGGGTCCCAGGACAGATCCCCGTGGGACACCACTTGTGACTGGCTTTGAGTCTGACATTGCTCCAGCGATTTTAACTTTATGGGTTCTGTCCTTTAGCCAGTTTGCAACCCATCTAGTGACATAAGGGTTTACTTTTAAGCTGTTGAGCTTATCTATGATGCCTGAGTGGGGTATTGTGTCGAAGGCCTTAGCCAAGTCCAGGTATGCTGTATGGACTGCTTTGCCCTCATCAATGGCTCTAGTGACTGTTTCAAAAGTCAACCAGGTTTAAAAGGCAGGATCTGCCCTTTACAAAGCCGAACTGGGTGGGGTCAAGTGTCTGTAGGTCCCCTATGTCTCTGTTTATGAGTTCCATAATGATTCTTTCCATAGCTTTGCAGACCAGGCTGGTTAAGCTTATAGGGCGGTAGTTTCCAGGGTCTGTAGAGGCACCCCCCTTGTGGAGTGGGACCACTGTTGCTGTACACCAGTGTTCAGGTACATATCCAGTAAGGCTAAGGTTAAATAGCATTTTTATGTGTGGGTTTAGCTCCTCTTGAGTTCACGTAACACGCAACCGGGATACCGTCAGGTCCCATTGATGCTGTGTTTTTGCTTTGTTTAGGCGGTTCACACTTGGACATCTAAGATGACAGGGAGATTACATTCAGCTGGGATAAGTATTTCTTCTTTTGGGGTGAAGGAGGGGAGAAATTTGCACTGAACCTGTCAGCCAGAATGTTGGCAATATCTGTGGGTTCAGTGTATTTTGTTGTTGTGGACCAACTCTGAGCATATCTGAGGGCTCCCCAGGTTTCTAACATAGCTGAAGAAGGCTTTGTGGTTATCTTTAGTGTCCTTAGCGATTTTTCTCTCAAAGTTGGCCTTGGATGTTTTTATGAGAGAACGTAGTTTTCTGCTAATGTTGATCAGAGATGTCTTCCCTTCATGGGATTTTGCTCTGACGTGCAGTAGCTTCCTTCTTTGTTATACAATTTGTTTATGGCTGAGGTCCACCAGACAGGACGCTTACCTTTGGTGGAGAGGGACTTGGATTTGTTTGGGATTGCATGATCCATGCATTCTTGGAGATGTCCATAGAAAGCATTTGTGAAGGATTTGGCATTGTGGGATGTGGTATCCACTGACACAGTGGGCTTAAAGGATACCATCTCAGTCTTAAGAAGAGTGAAGTCTGCTTTTGAGAAGTTTTTCACTGTGGTCTTTTGTGCTGGGGGTGGAGGTGGGATATGTATATCCAGGGTGATAAGTTTGTAGACAGATCTCACTAGTGAGGGGTATACTTCCGGTGTGGAGCATTTTGTCCCCATGTTTGTGATGATCAGGTCTAGTATATTATCTCCCCTAGTGGGAGAGGTGACTAGTTGTTCCAGTGCATTTGAATTTATGAATTCCAGGAGCCTTTGGGCTAGGGTATTAGGGCTAGAATAATGTACCCAATCTATGTTTGGGTAGTTGAAGTCTCCCAGTATGATGGTATTTTGTGATACATTCATATCCTCCAATGTCTTCAGGAAGGCTGAGTGGGGTTCTTGAGATTGGGAGGGTGGTCTGTAACATGCTACCAGTTGTATAGCAGTTTTGCCTATGGTTAGTTGCAGCTGTATGGTCTCTGATGCTTCATGTGTTGCTACTAACCTGGAGGTGTGGGTGTCCTTGATGAATATGGACACTCCCCCTCCCTTTGTGGTTCGGCCCGGGTTTTGGGGCCGAAAAGCATGATACAAGGTATAGCCTGGTAGTGCTGGGGTGCTCTCAGGAGCCTTGAACCAGGTTTCAATTACTGCACAGACGTCGATGTTCTCCATGCTGAGGAGTGTATCTAGTGCCTGCATCTTGAGATTTAGACTTCTGGCGTTGAGCAGCATTACCCTTAGTTTTTTTCCATTTTTGTTTTCTAAGGAGGTGGGTTTGTCTTTTGAGCCTTGCCTAAAAAAGGCACTATGGGGGTGGTAAGAGCCTTAGCCAATATCCAGAAGCCCAGTGGTGACAGGTGTAAGCCATCCCTTGCGAAGCAGCATGGCTTGTCCAACATGTCATCCCAGGCAGACAGACATTGGATCCCCTTAGAATGACACCAGTACTTGAGCCAATTGTTAAAGCTGATCATCTTGTCATTGTATTGTGGTATAATTCTTGGTGAGGGCAAGATGCTGCTCAGGGTCAGGGTCATACCAGCCTGGGCTACATAATCGGAGAGCTCCTCTATGTCTCTTTTCATGTAGTCCAGGGAGGTACGACTCAGGTCATTCACACCAGCATGGACAATGACGGAGTCATATTTGTACTTGCTTTGGAGTGACTTGAGTGCGTGTGCTATGTGGCGGATCCTAGCTCCCAATAGACAGCTCACAGTCACCTTCTCCTTGTTCAGCCTGGTCAGCGGGACATCAGTGTGTCTGACTATAGAGTCACCTATTACTAGTGTATCAGGCAAGGTGTTTGGCCTTAAGGGCTGTGATTGGTTGACACACTGATTTATTGAAGTATGTGTTGCATGTGTTTTGTTTTGAGGTGGTGGATTTGAGATGTCTGCTTTGGGAAACTGTGTTGTTTTGGTAAGTTTTTTATTAGAGCCTCCGAGTATGTCTTTGTGTTTTTATGTGTTTGGTTTGCAGTTGTGGTAGGTCTATGTGGGACTGGGATTGTTGTGTGTGTGGTTGCCATCTCCTCCTGTCTGGTCATGCCAGCCCTGAGTTGAGAGAGTTCAGCCTCCAGTTTGGCTATATAGTTGCATCTCTGACATGTATTTGTGTTTGTTGGGAGGAGGAGAGGATTGTCTGTGTACATGAGACAATTGTAGCATTGTCTCAAGATACCCAGATTGACCAGCTGAATTGGAGACGATGCCAGTAATGTACCACTCGACATGCTAGAACAGTATAAGGGAGTGCTGTACCTTTAAGGGAAGTGGATATTCACAGGGGTGGTAAGTAGATGTAGTGCTTTACTTAGTACGAGAGTGCTTACTTAGTAGAGAAGTATTGAGAACAAGTTCTAGGCTTATAATATAGTGAGTAGTCTGGTTATACTAAGAGTAGAGCTTCCTTAAGGGAAAATTTGAAGAGCAGACTTGGCGGAGACAGAAAAAGTTAACCTTGTTTAACCGGCGCTGCGCTGTCACGCTGTAACATAACCCCGCAGCCGCGCGCCTGCGCTATGCAACAAGAAGCGCCAAGCCCTGGCAGCAGATTTTAAACAGTGAACTACAAAAGAGCTAGAAATGGTCCAAAACAACCAATTACTACAGCTTCTTGTGCTGAGGTCACTTCCTACAGGGACAGGTAGGCTGCTCAAGGCTCCCCACTCCCACTGGTGAGCAAAGAAACTTCCTTCTATCCAAGTAAGGCAATGGACAACACAGGAACTACACCACAGCCCAGAATACAGCAATGCCTGTAAACTGGTATAAACTAGTCGAGGAGAGGCGGGAAAACAAGGATTTTTTTTTTGTTTTTGTGGTAGAAATGCACAGAAAATGCAGAAACAGTGATAAATTAGTTACACAGGCTAGCACACTTTACTGGGCAGCCTCCACAGTTAAATTAAACAAACAAACAAACAAACAAACTTTCGATCAAATTCAACTAAAATGTAACTTTAAGTGCAGATTTTAAAATAATGCAGCAAACAGTTAAAAAACAGTTCAAGCTAGTTCAGGGTAAGCTACAGAAGCTATTCCAAGTGAAAAAAAGCAAAGATACTTAAATCCAGAAAGTAGTCGCTTTTCTGAGTTCCCTGCTGCTAGGACCACTCTGCAGAACCAAGAGGAGCTTGTCTGAGCAGTATAGCCAGAAAAAAACATCCAGAGGCGGATTTTAAACAGTGAACTACAAAAGAGCTAGAAATGGTCCAAAACAACCAATTACTACAGCTTCTTGTGCTGAGGTCACTTCCTACAGGGACAGGTAGGCTGCTCAAGGCTCCCCACTCCCACTGGTGAGCAAAGAAACTTCCTTCTATCCAAGTAAGGTAATGGACAACACAGGAACTACACCACAGCCCAGAATACAGCAATGCCTGTAAACTGGTCTAAACTAGTCGAGGAGAGGCGGGAAAACAAGGATTATTTTTTTGTTTTTTTGGTAGAAACACACAATAAATGCAGAAACAGTGATACATTAGTTAGACAGGCTAGCACACTTTAGTGGGCAGCCTCCACAGTTAAATTAAACAAACAAACAAACAAACTTTCGATCAAATTCGACTAAAATGTAACTTTAAGTGCAGATTTTAAAATAATGCAGCAAACAGTTAAAAAACAGTTCAAGCTAGTTCAGGGTAAGCTACAGAAGCTATTCCAAGTGAAAAAAAGCAAAGATACTTAAATCCAGAAAGTAGTCGCTTTTCTGAGTTCCCTGCTGCTAGGACCACTCTGCAGAACCACGAGGAGCTTGTCTGAGCAGTATAGCCAGAAAAAAATACCCAGAGGCGGATTTTAAACAATGAACTACAAAAGAGCTAGAAATGGTCCAAAACAACCAATTACTACAGCTTCTTGTGCTGAGGTCACTTCCTACAGGGACAGGTAGGCTGCTCAAGGCTCCCCACTCCCACTGGTGAGCAAAGAAACTTCCTTCTATCCAAGTAAGGTAATGGACAACACAGGAACTACACCACAGCCCAGAATACAGCAATGCCTGTAAACTGGTCTAAACTAGTCGAGGAGAGGCGGGAAAACAAGGATTTTTTTTTTTTGGTAGAAACACACAGAAAATGCAGAAACAATGATAAATTAGTTACACAGGCTAGCACACTTTAGTGGGCAGCCTCCACAGTTAAATTAAACAAACAAACAAACAAACAAACTTTCGATCAAATTCGACTAAAATGTAACTTTAAGTGCTGATTTTAAAATAATGCAGCAAACAGTTCAAAAACAGTTCAAGCTAGTTCAGGGTAAGCTACAGAAGCTTTTCCAAGTGATAAAAAAGCAAAGATACTTAAATCCAGAAAGTAGTCGCTTTTCTGAGTTCCCTGCTGCTAGGACCACTCTGCAGAACGACGAGGAGCTTGTCTGAGCAGTATAGCCAGAAAAAAAACACCCAGAGGCGGATTTTAAACAGTGAACTACAAAAGAGCTAGAAATGGTCCAAAACAACCAATTACTACAGCTTCTTGTGCTGAGGTCACTTCCTAAAGGGACAGGTAGGCTGCTCAAGGCTCCCCACTCCCACTGGTGAGCAAAGAAACTTCCTTCTATCCAAGCACGTAATGGACAACACAGGAACTACACCACAGCCCAGAATACAGCAATGCCTGTAATCTGGTCTAAACTAGTCGAGGAGAGTCGAGAAAACAAGTATTATTTTTGTTTTTTTTTGGTAGAAACATACAGAAAATGCAGAAACAGTGATAAATTAGTTACACAGGCTAGCACACTTTAGTGAGCAGCCTCCACAGTTAAATTAAGCAAACAAACAAACAAACTTTCGACCAAATTCGACTAAAATGTAACTTTAAGTGCAGATTTTAAAATAATGCAGCAAACAGTTAAAAAACATTTCAAGCTAGTTCAGGGTAAGCTACAGAATCTATTCCAAGTGAAAAAAAAGCAAAGATACTTAAATCCAGAAAGTAGTCGCTTTTCTGAGTTCCCTGCTGCTAGGACACTCTGCAGAACCACGGGGAGCTTGTCTCAGCAGTATAGCCCTGAGAGTCATGCTGCTCAACGGTAGAAGTCTAAATCTCAAAATACACTTGCTTGAAGCACTCCTTAAAATGGAGAACATTGACATTTGTGCTGTAACAGAGACCTGGTTTAAGGCAGCAGAAAGCACCTCTGCACTACCAGGCTATAACTCATTCTACACCTTTCAGCCCCAGAACTTGGACCGAAGCACCAAAGGCAGTGGTGTTTCCATATTCATAAAGGATGCACACACCTCCAGACTGGTAGCCCAACATAAAGCATCTGAGAAACTTCAGGTGCAGCTAACACTGGGTAAGACAGCGATTCAGGTCGTAGCCTGCTATAGGTCCCCAATCATGTTCTAAGACACACTCCACATTCCTAAGCACCCTGGAGAATATTAGGGTCCAACCTAACATTCATACTGGGTGACTTCAACTACCCCTCCATTAACTGGGAAAACTACTCATGTACCAATACACTTGCCCAATGCTTTCTGGAATTCATTAATTCCAATGCTCTACACCAGCTTGTTCTTACTCCCACTAGAGGAAGCAACATCCATGACCTGGTCAGTACTAACATGGGCGACCGTTGCTCTACACCAATAGTCACCTTCTCCCTGGTTAGATCTGACCACAAACTAATCACCTTGGAAATCCACATCCCTCCCACCCCACCCCACAAAGGTAACCACCATGAAAAACTTCTCCAAAGCTAACTTTGGGCTCCTAAAAACAGAGGTGGCTAACTTCACTGCACCCATGCAAATGCAGAATAGTTGCATGACCACCGAATCATACACCAATGCACTGTACAAACACATACAAAAATGCATGGATCTCGCCATACCCAATAGAACTAAGACGCGCTCCTCAAAAAAAAGGAAGCCAATCTGCTGGTCCCCTGCCATAAAACTACAACAGAAGGAGGAAACTGATGCGGAATAAGCCAAAGTCCCAAGACTGGAAAAACTCCCTTATCAGCCTCAACAAAAGGTTGAGATCCCTCATCAAATGCTCTAAAGCTAGCTGTGAAAACAGAATTGCAGCAGATAGTAAAGACAGCCACAAGGCCTTCTATAGTTATTTAAAGAATCTCCACGGCAATACCTAGATTTGCTCTGAGCTGCTGCACAATGGTACCTCCTATACCGAGCCAACAGATATTGCCAATATACTGGCCGACAGATTCAGTGCTAACTTTACCCCTCTCTCCCCCCACAAAGGACCAATCACAATACTAGCAGATTGCCAGGCACCCAGTTTTACTGCTGCATAGGTTAAAACAGCACTGTCCAAGGCCAAGAATACAGCTTCTATGGGACCTGACAATATCCCTGGCTGTGTTCTACATGAACTACAGAGTGAACTGGCACCTCACCTGTGTGTCCTGTTCAATCACAGCCTCACCTCAGATTTTGTACCTACCAAATAGCGCACTGCTACAGTTATCCCTCTCCACAAAGGAAGAGTGACTACAGACCCTGGGAATTATCGCCCAATTAGCCTGACAAGTCTGATATGCAAAGCTATGGAACACATCATCATGGACCTAGTAAACAAGGATATAGGAAATCTCCAAACTCTAGATCCTACACAGTTTGGTTTTGTGAAGGGTAGATGATGCCTGCTCAACTTGGTTGACTTCTTTGAGTCAGTCACCAGAGCTGTGGATGAAGGCATGTTGGTTCATACAGCCTACCTTGATCTGGCCAAGGCTTTTGCTACCATTCCCCACTCAGGAATCATAGAAAAATTCACTAAGCTAGGCATCAACCCCTATATCACTAGGTGGGTTGCAAACTGGCTCACAGATAGAGCCCACAGTGTGAAAGTAGCTGACTCTGTCAGACTGCCAACCAGTCATGAGTGGAGTCCCACAGGGTTCAATCCTGGGTCCTCTCCTGTTTGATATCTACTTCCCTGAAGTCCAGGCCAACACAAAGGGACTCTGGCTGACCAAGTTCACAGACAACTGCAAGTTGGGAGCTATTATTAACTCCCCAAGTGATGTTGACATCCTACAGAAAGGCCTCAATGACAGCAAAGACTGTTGTCAGAACCATGACCTTAAGCTCAATGCCAGAAAATGTGTCGCCATCCCCCTTAGGAAAAACTCGGTTCCCTTGAATTATCACATTGATGGTAGTCCACTGAACACAGAAGGTGTTATAAGAGATATGGGAACACAGGTTGACAGCAACCTCTGTTTTGACCACCACGTTGCCACTGTGGTCAGAAAGTCCTTCTATGTGGTACATCTCATTACTAAGGGTTTTGCATCTAGGAAGAAAGAGGTCATTGTCTCCCTCTTCTCTTCCCTCATTAGGCCAATCATTAAGTACAATACCCCATTTGGCATGTACCTCACTAGACACCTGCAACAACTGGAGAGGCTGCAAAAGTACCTCACAAAGAGTTGTCCTATATGGACAGACTCAAAAAACTCCAACTATTCTCTGTCTCATATCGCATACTTAGAGGTGATCTCTGCTTGACTTACAAAGCCATGTCTGACCCAGCTCTGTTAGAAATGCTACATCTAAAGAAATCCCAATCCCTCCGCACCACATGCTCCAGAGACCTCAACCTCATTACCACAATCAACAGAACATGCTGGAGGGACAGGTTCATAACCCAGAGACTGCCCATCCTATGGAATAGACTTCTAATACATGTCAAGCATAGCTCCTCGCTGGCTCTCTTCAAGAGAAATCTTGATGAGTGGATGGGAAATAGAAAATCCACCCCGGAAATCACTCCAGTGGCTCTACTCGACAGAGGCACTAGGAACTAAGGTCTGGTGGCACGATACCAGGGTAATCCTATGTGCTAGGCTTGTAAAGGCTCCAGGGACATTAGCCTAGTACACGCCTATGAACCTATGAGAAATTGCTTCCTGTATATAGTTTAAACTACTGCTTCAACAACTGTTTTTCCATGATTTATGAATTTAAGTCAGTATTTCTTTGGATATACAAGTGTTCTGCATTTTTATGTGCATCTATGACTATATGATTTCAGTGTCAATATTGGTACTGATGTATAAATGCACTACAGTCACATGTCTATCTATGTATTTCATTTGATATATTTCACTTGATGTTCATCTACTATGGAGCTTTTCTCCCTGGGCCTCCACTGAAAATGGGCTCATTTCAACCCAGTGGACTATCCCGGTAAACAAAAGCAAATAAATAAATAAACTGCACCGGTCGGTACTACAGATGCAAATAAATCCAGGTCTTCCTTTTTCTTCTCTACCTGCAAGCCAAACTGTAACTGCAGACACCTCAGATTTCACTTCAAAGGGCAGTTTCAATGAGGGTAAAGGTCAAGGCCTGTGTAGCTACTTAGAGAGACCAACACTTATAACCTTCAGAGATATATGGACTCTGATCCTCCAAAAGGGCCTTACTGAGATGGACATCTGGTGTCAAAGTCATGGCCTCAAGCTAAATGCCAAAAAATGCATAGTCATCCCATTTGGGAAAAACAAAACACCCATGAATTATCACATAGGTGGCAGCCCCCTTAATACAGAAGAGGTAATAAGAGATCTGGGGACCCAGGTAGATAGTAATCTCTCCTTTAACAATCATATTGCCAAAGTAGTTAGGAAATCCTTCTATGTGGCCCATCTAATTGCTAAAGGGTTCGCATCTAGAAATAAAGAGGTTATAGTGCCCCTCTACTCGTCACTCATCAGACCCATCATAGAGTACAATGCCCCATTTGGGATGTACCTCACAAGGCACGTCCAACAGCTGGAGAGACCAGAAAAGTACCTCACCAAGAGGATTACTGGACTCAAACATATGTCCTATGCAGCCCGACTGAAAAACTCTTGCTGTACTCAGTGGCATATCGCTTACTCAGAGGTGAACTCTGCCTGACTTACAAAGCCATATCCAACTCAGAACTGATGGACATGCTCCACCTAAAGAAATCCAAGTCACTGCGAGCCACATACTCTAGTGAGCTAAACCTTGCCACAGCAATAAATAGAGCATGCTGGAGGGATAGATTCCTGTCACAGAGACTCCCCATGCTTTGGAAAAAAACTTCCAAACTACATTAGGTAGAGCCCCTCACTAACACTCTTCAAGAGATACCTTGATGAGTGGATGGGTAACAGAAAATACACCCCTGGGATCACTTCATTGGCTCTGCTTGACAGAGGATCAGTTAATTAATCAATGGGGTGGCGAAAGCCGACACACTCTGGCTAGGCTTATAAATGCCTTCGGGCAGATAGCCTTATACCTACCTATGAACCTATGATTCATGCTTTAAAATCTCTATGGCTCCAGTACCTCTTCCAGTGAATACAGACAACACATCAGTGATGTGATACATAAACAAGGGTGTGGAGGCACCAGGTCATGCCCTCTGTGCAGGCTGGCTATTCTGCCATAGCAATACATAGTGGAAAACAAACTGAGCAGGGCCAGGACAGAGCATTGTGACTTTAAACTGAACAAAGGGAGAGTTTCAGGAATTGATCCAGTTATGGAGAATACCTCAAACAGATCTGTTTGCCTCATTTCAAAACAGAAAATTGAGCAAATTCTGCTCTAGGGCTCCTTGCAAACAAGTTTAGAGAACAGATGCATTTTCATTCCTGAGGATGGGAATTTTCCTTTATGCATTTCCACCATTTCCACTGATATCCAGGGTAATTCTAAAAAATCAGAAGAACTTTCCAAAAATCATTGCAATGACTTCTTTTCGGCCAAGGCAACATTGGTTCTCCCTTCTTATGGAATTGGCCAAGGCAATTACCACACGCTTCCTCACAAACTGGAACTACTCACACAAGAAAGAGGGAGTTTGATACACCCCAGTTTCAAACATCTTCAGCTAACTGAATGATAAAATTCTAATTCCTTTTAGGCACCTCTTTTCAGAGGACATTCACAGGTAGTAATGGAGGCAAGAAAACCTGCTACTAGAAAATACTATATTGGTAAGTGGAAAAAATGGTGTCCAGCCAATAACCAGATCCTATCAGGGATTATGTACCTCTGATGGTCAAATATTTGTGTGAGATACTATCATCTGGCCTCTCTTATTCCTCTATCAAGGTACACCTTATGGCTATTTCAGTATGTCTAATCATGGATCTTCCATTTTCTTTGTTTTTAGTGAAACATTATCTGGTGGGAGTTTTACACCTCAGACTTGTAAACAGGTTACTCCTTTTTGGAATCTAACCTTGTGCTGGAAAAGTCAAACATGTATTCATATGAACATGCTCATCAAGTAGAGTCAAGGTTCATTATATGGAAAGAACTTCTCATTGTTCTGGCATCTGCAAGAAGAGTATCTGAGTTGCAAGCTCTCATGGTGGGTGAACCTTATCTGATCTTCCACAGAGACAGGGTCTCATTAAGAACAAATCCCTCATTCAATCTCAAGGCTCTTTTAGAGTATTACCTTGTGATGGTCGAACATGTGGTGGTACTGACATTACCTCTCCCTCAACTTTTCACAGGTCTGTCAGGTATTGGAACAACAAAAAGCTAGCAAGTATGGCCGATGCAAGGCAACCAAACTAGTGTGTGCAAAAAAATAAAGAACCAGCACCAAGATAGAGATGAATACATTTTATTATGAATTAGAGTAACTGAAAGACCAGCAGTTTATCAGCATTTCTCTTCAAAAATTAAAGGAAACCCTAAGGGAGCTGCCATCAGTAATTTATACATAGTATAAAAGAATATGACATCATTTACAAATAAAAAGGAAATAAATAGTTATCATAAATAATATAGAATCTCCATTAACAAATAATGAAATATAATTAATGAAATTGATAATGGAATCTAATAGAAAATAAAACAAAAATAAAAAAATAAAGTGCAAATAAATAATAGAAAAATTAACTTTTGGTTAATGGTATGTCTGTACAAAGCATTTATAATAGTGCATTCTAATATCCCCCTAAATGTTCCGACACTCTAATCCTGAACTGTCTGAAGTCTGACCCCATAGGAGGCTAGGAGTACAGTATAGGTAGAGTAGTAGACACCATTTCCGTGCTACAGTTGCCAAATCATATATATATGTATAATTGTCCAGTGTTCCTGGTGGATGTTTTATTTTAAACATATAGTTACAAAAGCTACGAAAATGCCCATGGATACTGGATGTTTATCCTACTTGTCCCGAAAGCAGTTGTTGAGTAACTGCTTCCTAAATTTAGTTTTCTTAAGTTAAATAAGTAAAAATAATGTGATTCCATTTTTGAAAATTTTTGTTTATTACCCAAAATGTCATCAAAGTCATTATGAGATTTTAATATTATCAGTAGCATTTTTAATCTATTCTCTGAGATGTTTTGTTTCTCTGATATGTGGTAACAAATCTCAAGATGTCCTGTTGATTTTTGCTGAATGCTGATTTGATTGAATTAGACTGTGCAGTCTTGACTGGAAAATCTGTTGGCCAAGTCCTCATGGTGCTGCGATAATTCTTCTGATGAGAGGATATCCGCTTCAGCTTAAAATAAAAATTTTTGATTATTATTAATTATATGTCTTGGATATTGGATGTTGGCATGTAGCAAGAAGCAAAGAGTTACAGGAATTTGCGGTATACAGATGATTTAAAGGTGTTGTTCTGTGATGGCGATGTAAAGACAAAAAAAAAATGCATCTCATCTTGATAATTCAGCAAGTTTCCACTCCCAACTGGTGGTTTGTCAATAGATTTGTGTATTTTGGGTAACAAGTACAAATATTTGTTGGCAGGATCTGAAACAGTCAGATGAGATAACCTTGTCAGCTGGAAGTATGACAATGTTTGTATTATTTTTTGGGGCAAGTAGCTTGTTGTTGTTGTTTGAAGATAAGTGTATGTCTTATAGTATTCTCCCCTATAGGACTCAAACTGTCTACCTTTTTGGTCTTGAGATTATTTTCAAAGAAAACAAGTCCAATTTTTTTTGCTGAGATTATTGTACTGGAAGGCCTGTTCTCAAAAATTTTCAAATCACGGGTTATTTTTTCATTGGCCTGTTTTTAGTGTTCTGATAAGCTTTAAATAATTTAGGTCAGGTATTGGCCAAGCCCATGGTCCTGCTCCTGGTAAGCATGACACTGTTTTGTTATAGATGTAGGTTTAGAGCAGTGTCATCCCAGGCCTGCTGCCTGCATTGCTTTACTGTCGGCATGATTGCCAACTGCACACATATATTCTGACTGTACACATGTTAGGCTCAGACCCATGCCTTGTAGGTGTGACCACACTGATAGATGTGACAGTATTGTCAGGACACTACAGAGTGTCATATGTGTCAACTGTGCAGAGTCTACACAAATGTCAACATTGTACCTCATTGTTGCTGATGAAATTGCTGTGTAATGAGATGTTATTTACAAGTAACTACAGCTGTTTGGGAAAAGTACTATCCTCATATATACCATATGAGGATGGGTTTTCAACATGTCTGTCATAGTGATGACAGTGTATAGAACCTTGCATATATCACAACATAGTATTGCAGAGCATAATAGTGCAGGTATTAATTTACTGCTTTTTCCTTTCTTAAAACAGGTGACTGGGAGGTTGGTGTCTGTCCCCTACACAACCTGATAGTGTCTCCTCAGACTCTGATGATGATGATGATGGCCATAGTGAGGCACAGGTGGGGGTTTCAGGGGCTGAATCTGTCCCAGAGGCTGACATCCCTCTTCTGCCCTCATTGTCACTGCACACAGTCAGTATGCCCACACATACCCAGTCCCCAGAAGCCACAGATCTTGGACAGTCAGAGGGTGGGGACATTGAACAGGGAAGTGTGGCATCTATGACTCCAGTGAGTGTAGACACTGGCCATAGCCAGAGAGCTGGCAAGGTTCCACACAGTCAGATTGATAGGGGCTCTTGTAGGAGGCCTGCTGTCCGTCCACCAGCTATTACAGGTGTCATATCTCGGGTCGCTCGGTACATGTTTCGGGCTATCATGGAGGCACAGGCACATTCTGAATGGAACTCCAAACATATGCTTAGGGTTAAGAATGCAGCACAGTCTGACATCCGTGACTGCCTCCACTGCATTGGGGACACTCTGGATTGGTTCACTGATGCAGTGGACAGACAGGCTGAGACAGTGTCAGTCTTGGAATGCACAGTGTCTGTGCTGGAATGTGTGGTTGGAGTTGAGCGTTGAACTCATGGATGTAGGTTAGCAATCCCATTTGTTGTGAGTCCATGTGGCCGTGTACAATCATGCTCCTGTAGTGGCAGTACATCCAGTGCTACAGAGGGAGTGCGCTGTCAACATCAAGACATGGAAGGCCATGGGCAGTCCCGTGGGAGACATGGTACCAGCAGACAGCAGTCATCATCAGGTACTAGCACCTCTTCTGACCTTGGGCATTGGGGTGCCAGTGCAACTCCTGGCAGAGCCAGTTCCTATGTTCAAGGCTGGAGACGGTGAACTGTCAGCTCTACTATGTACGGTCCATGGCTGTCCAACATACACACATGTAGGGCTAGCACTAAACTTGACTGTGTACATGAACACACACACACACACACACACACACACACACACACACACACACACACACACACACACACACACACACCACTGTCAAATGCAGGTCACCTACAGACACACACAGCACCTGTCCGTGGTCCATCTTACCTGCTTCCCTTTCTGACTCACACACATGCTGTCAACTGTTTGAGTCAGCCTAGGCCTCCTGCACCCCCACACAACACACACAACACCCTGTCCAAGTGATGATACCTGTGCCACATCCCTGTCATCCTTGCCATCGATGCAGGGAAATGAAGCTATGTGTCTGATGCACAAGGTGACTATATTAGTTAACATGTACTTGTGTAATGCAGTGTTGTTTTGCCATGCCACTTGTACTGGTTATCGACAGATACTGCATGCTGGCATTTGTCATGAGTACACCACATACTTTTGTGTACCTTATGTTGTATGATATTGTAATGGCTGTATACTTACACAATGAAAGGTGTGTCATAGACCTGTTTCTGTTTTAGGAGTCTGTTGGGATAACCTATGGGTACACAGTGGCAATAAAGCAGCACAGGATGGCATGTCAGCACAGAGGAAATTTGTCTTCAGCAAGGTACAGCACTATAAGTGCATGGCTCCATAGGTTCATATGTGTTTAACAGGCTGACAAGGACAATGGCATCATTCAGTGTACTCATGCATCTGTGGTACACATTGGGATCCGACACCTCCCTGTATAGAGCCATACACTTCCCCTCCAAAACATTTAGGAGACAGACTACACATGTACAGTCTTGACATGGACTGCATAGCATGTTATCTACACTGTGTATTGTGTAGCATGGAACCTCTGTGGCTGCTACTGTTGTATGACATGCCTGTGTAGTGACATAGCAAGGGTACAATTGCACACAATGATAGGTGTGATGACTGTCACATTCAGTAGAGCAGTGACAGTCTGGTATTCCATCCCACACCTCTCTATATAGGTTGTACAACAGTGAATGCATCCCCAAATCTTACCGACTAGTGAAAGCCAAAGGCTGTATTACTGTCTGTGCCCATAACCCCTTGAGTAATGGCTCAACTGTGTGTGGTATGCAGACACTACAATATTTTCCAGGGGTGGATGATTTCCCAGTCAATGGCATTTAGTCTTTGTCAGTGGCTCAGACAACAACTGACTGTGTCTTAGGCCATCCTGGATAACTATTGGTTCTGTGTGGGATTCTGTGATTGCTACTAATATGCAATCACCTGCTAATATACTCAGTCAAGGGTCACTGATAGTGGCTGCGACTACAGAGAGGGAATGGTTAGAAGGGTGCGCTAATAATGGAGAAAGGTGAACTCCACTGGTGATTGACAGCATTGCAGAGTAGGTCTCCCAGTGCTATCTTCCCAGAGTATGACTGTCAGGCACTTGCCTATCCACCAGCTGACATAGCACTTTGTACATAATGTACACAGTTTCCAGGAAGGCCTGCTGGCCTACTATTGTCGAATACCTTGCCAGGCCATGGTTGGTGGAATGAGACATATTTCCGTCATCCATTGTATATTGTAACAGTCAATGGGCTCCGCTGGTTAGAGTTGGTAGGCATGATCTGGCCTTGAGCAAAAGTAACAGTGTTTGGTCCAGAGTCAGTAGGTGTACAACAGTGTTAGTGCTCGTATCCATGCTAAATCCTTTCATGGCATTTCAAGTGACATGACTCAGAGATCTGGGGACATCGCTTGGCACTACATGCTAGTTGTCCTCTGTGCAAATAAGTACTGCAGGCATGTCCAGCATGTTGCAAGAAGTGAGTCATGCAAGGTGTCTCTACAGAGCACAGACAAACATGATAGGGAAGTATAATATCTACACACTGTTTTGCTTAGTCATTCTGCAGCTCACTTGCCCAAAGGTTAGCTCAGGCCTTTACCTACAATGCCCTGGAGCAGTGCAGTGACATCCCCATACAGGGAACCAATGTACTGCATCATGTGTTTACCAATGTGACCACTACAGGTCCCCCAATGTGAAGTCCTCCCTGGTGGGATCTGGCCATATATCAGTCTCCTTAGAACTACAGGCATGTACCCCCTTTGCAGACAATACAGACATATATGTCAAGAAAGCCATTTATTACTCCTGTGGGATGGTTGACATAGCTTGACTTCACCTCCCCATCAGATGGGACAGGCAAGTATGCAGAGCTGTACACCCATGCATTATGTCAGCAGCATTACAACTGCATGAACTCGGCTCTACATGACAGGAGGGAAACAGGCCTATCATGGCACAGCAAACCTGACTGGTGGACAACTGCCATTAGCAGGCTGTACAATAACAGGTGGACAGTGCTGCATGACAGTTAGGGTGAGGATGCTCCCCCCCAACATGGAGGCACTACCTCCTCAGCAAAAAGAAGCACATAGTGTTGTTGTGATGCTGTATAGACACAGTAAGTGAACAATTAGCCACCCACACAAAACTGAACCAGAATGCACAGTGTAGTTACATGTGTTACCTCAAAGGACAGGCCCAGATTGTCGGTGAACTCATACATACTGATGCCACATATGGTGAGTCTATACTCATAGCTAACCTGTACTCCCACACTGTCTGTGTCAACTACACACCCTTGTCCCCACCACATGTGATGCATGACATTCCTACAGCCTGTCCCATAGCTTCATTTTTACAGAGCAGTTTGAGGCCTCTCAATGGTAGATACACAGCACCTATTGCACATGCTAACATTCCAGGCTGCATCCCAAATGTGATCTGAAAAGAATTACTAACACCATTAGGAAAACCTTGCAATCCTACTGACACCACTGGCTGCACACCACCAGCTCAGTGGACAACAGCAACTGATATACCCTTGCACAAAGGTGGTGCATCCACTGACTGACATAATAGACCTCTTTGTCTAAGTACCCACATCTGTATGCCTGTAGGGGCACTCATCATGGAGCTAATTAGCACACATATATGTGATCTACACACAACTGACTATACACAGTTTGGATTTGTGACAGGGGGAGAATGACTGTTACACATGATGGACATTTCTGAGGAGTCACCAAGGACCTGGGTGAGGGTACATCAGGGCATACAACTGGGTCTATATCACTTCGTCGAAACGGCAGAGGTTCGAACACCATATGTTCGAATGTCTAACCTCGAAGTGAAAATCATCGAAGGCTTAGAACAGCAATTGTTTTCCCAGGGAAAAAAATTGCTGTTCCAAGCAACATACACACAACACAAGCACACCAAAAAAAACAGCAAAGAATTCGGTGTTCCACGGCTTCGAACTGCTGAAGTTTCGACAAACTGATAGGAACCCCATACATCTCCCTAGACTGGGCTATGACATCTGACTATATCCCCCACTCAGGCAACATTTACAAAGCACCCACTTAGGCATCTACGATACTGTCATTGTAGAGGTCACTAAGTGGCCCATTGATGGCACACGTACTCAACATAGGGACATCCGCCTCCAATAGCTGATCTGTAAGCAACAGTGTTCAACAGGGTACAGTCTTGGGTCCTGTACTGCTTGGAAACCATTTAAACATAATACACTTGACTACTGAATGACTGTGGCTAACGATGTTGGCTGATGCCTGTAAATTGTGAACATTCATAGAGTCTCTGTGGTATGTCACTATACTGCAAGAGGGTATTGCTGAACACATGCCTGTTGACATATTGATGGCCATAAATACCATGCAAATATATGTAGTTTCATTTCCATCAGGAAGATCTATGTACCTAGTTAGTAGCACATCAGTTGCAACATGTGATGTACATATTCAGGGGTGAAAGAAATGGGCACACAGACCTGGCCACAAAGGTTTATACCTACTGTGCCTTAGATCACCATGTCTCTACAGTAGTATGGCAGGACTCGTATGGCATAGCTTAGGGCACAGTCACCTGTAAGTGACATGCTCATAGCCTCCAAGTACTCTTTCCTCAGCATGCCAATATCTGAGCGCAATGGCCATTTGGTAATGTACCTGTCCAATCAGTACTGGCAATTGCACACAACATTATGGTCCCTCACAAGGACACGTCACATCTTCAGTATGTGTTCAATAAGGATCATCTGAAATGAATTTCATTGTTGCCTGTGGCATATAGACTACTCAGAGGTGATCTCTGCCTTGCATATGAGGCAATGTGTGACCCTGCTTGATTGTAAATGCTGTATATCTGTAGGTGGCATAGTAGATTTATTTATTTATTTATTGTCCTGGGAAGAAAAAGCAAAACAGAAAATAAATGTACATTAACATTTGACAGTAATTTCTAGATACATTGTAGTAGCAAAACATAATGTCAAATTAAAATTAGAGAGTAAAAGCCTTGGTACATGCAATTGAAGGAACAAAAAGCAAAACATAAATGCAGATTAATGAACAAACATAGTAGGTGAATAAGGTGTGGAAGACCTACGAGCAGTGGCGAATTTAACAATTTTATTATTTTTTGATGGTAAGTTTTTGTAGAGTGTTTTGTAGGTGGGATGACCCAGTATGGAGAGCCTTGTGGAACTCCAGTAGACTTAGGAAGGAGGAGGAGTATGGTGGAAACGATTTGTGTCTGAGAGTGGGCTTTATTGATGATTTCAAATTAGTAATGCTTTTATTGTTACCACCTTTGTGTAATGGTATGATATATGCTTGTTTCCAGATTTGGGGAACTGAGCCTTCTTGTAGAGCCGTTAATTAAGATGTTGATGGTAGGCAAGGGCAAGGCAGCAGCAGCAGAAAGAAAGAAAAGAAAAGGATATTATAACTTTATTAAGAGCATTTTTATTCAGTTAAGGGGTTGCTTTATGTTTTTATTTTTTAGCGTGCCGTAGTGTTTTAGGCAAGTCGAAGGATAATGGGAAGTCGTGGGGGGTAGTGGGTGTAGGGGGTCACACCTGGTGGGTCGAAGGATGCCACTGTTGGTGAAATAGTGGGGATGAGAGACTAGAATCCAATCAATCATTCCCATTATCTCCAAGGATTAGGGTTCATTACTAATGTTACTGGATAGCCAAAGTATCGATTTGTAGTAGAGTAAGGAGAAGTTCAGCGTTGTTAAAATGGTGAAATTACTAGGAGGAGGAATATATAAGAGCTTACATCCGCCTTTTTTGAAAGGATAAGGAGAAGAGAGTAGTAGTGAAAGGGAGATGAAGAGTATTTAATATTAGAAGTAAGGAGAGTAGTATTAGTTATAGAGGGGTGTGTCAAGAAGAGAATGGAAAATGTTGTAAGTGGGGAGTAGAGTGCAGTTGGTTTTTTGGCGGAAAAGAGGAAGGTGTGGAGGGAGTATGCTTACTGATTGGAGTAGGGAAGTGGGAGTGGTGTTGTTGAGAGATAAATGTGGATGTGCTGGGGCGGGGTGGGGGGGGGGGGGGTGGGGGAGGAGGAGTGAGCCCGCTGGAGGAGCAGGAAGAGAAAAGCCAGGATGGAGAGGCTCGAGAGACAATCAGTTGAATGTTGTTTGCAGAGGGTGAGTATGCAGAAGGGTGAGGAGGGGGGGACCTGGATACTTGAAGAGTTTGTTATGAGAGGTTTAGGGAGGAGGAAAAGGAATGATTAGAATAGAAGAGAGACTCCTCAGAGTATAAGAGAGATAGGCAAGAAGAACTGTTGACTGGAAGTACAGAGAAGCTGGGAAAAGGGGGGGGCTTAGCTGCTGGCTATCCTGGGCTTTAAAGCTAGCAAGCAGGCTTAGCAAGTCTACATTTGTATAATTAAAGGTTTTTACATACTTTCTACACATATTCTTGTATTCACTTGTGGTTCACTTGAAGCAGGGAGAAGTTAGAGAGCTTCAGTAGAATTTTTTAAAGTAGAATGGATTAAAAGAAGAACTTTGAATGTCCAGTAAATCAGGGGTATAATGCTAGGGTAACAGAAAGTTGAAACAGAGAAAGTTGAGAAAGTAGTGGTTTAGTAATGGTAACACACCTTGACCTCCTAGGCATAGTACAAAAGCAGTAACTAACCATACTTGAGTAAATGACACACAATGTATCTAGTAGAGAACAGAAAGGGCAGTCATGCTACCACAGTTAGATATAAAAAAAAATATTCAATTAACACAGTAGAGAAATTATATACACATGATATCCAGTATAGGGAGCACTATGTTATTATATAAAAGAAACAATACATAGATCAAAAAACAGGATCAACTCACAGTAGAAACAAAACTCTACCCAGGATGCACAGCAGATAGAGAAGCAGAGCAAAAAGGGCCAGAGAGGATGGAGAGAGGTCGAGAGACAATCAGAGGAATGTTGTTTGCAGAGGGGTGGAGTATGCAGAAGGGTGCTGGGGGACCTGAGACGGTGGGAAGAGTTGCTATGAGTTTAGGAGCGGGAGTGAGAAGAAATGAAACAGAGAAGCTGGGAAAACAGGGGGTTAGGCTGCTGGCTATCCTGGCAGGAGTGGCTTTAAGCAGTATAGCAAAAGGTTCACATTTTGTATAATTAAAGGTTTAAGCCAATACACATACATCCTTGTATAAAAGGGAGTGAGGCAGGAAAGTTACTTTGCTTCAGTAGAATGGATTTAATGTAAGAACTTTAAATATGTCCACCCAGGCGAGTCACAAGGGTAAATCAGGGTATAATGTTCCTTGTATGGGTATAATGTTCCTTGTATTCCTCTTGGTTCACTTTCAAAAGGAGTGAGGCAGGAGAAAGTTACTTTTGGTTCACTTTCAAAAGGGAGTGAGGCAGAGAAAAGTTACCTTGCTTCATAGTAGAATGGATTAAGAAGAGAACTCTATACTTTCAAAAGGGAATGAGGCAGGAGAAAGTTAATTTTGCTTCAGTAGAATGGATTAACAGAAGAACTAGATGGATTAATCACTCTAAGAACATTAACCTAGTATATGACATTTATAATACATGCTGGTGGGAGAGATTTGTTGAGCAGACGTAAACACACCCTTGATACAGAACCCTGCCTAATGGCACACAGAGCACCTCAGTGCACCTCAGCACATGCCATCTGTATGATTGGCTGGGAGACCATCATCTCACTACAGGGCATCTGCCTGTGTTGCTCTTGGACTGGGGCAATATGTGCTGATCCTGTAATTACGGGTATTTAGTTGTCTAAAATTGTGAGGGCTGTATGGCCATTATGCTAGTGAAGTTCAAACATCCTATGGTTCCAGAACATGATGTAAAATGCTCTAAGAGCCTCACACACAAACATGGGTACATTAAGGCTAGCATCACTTCCAATCACTGCATACATGACATACCAAGGCACACACATAGTGCAAGTTGGCTGATACATGAGGGGGGTACAGGAAGACTAGTACTTTTGTCCCTGTTTATAGACCTTGTTGTAGAAGTGTTTACTGTTGTTCGTGAAAGAGAAATTCGATTCTTGTGTAATAATGAATGGAAAAGTAGTTTTTTTAATTTGACTGAAGGTGAATGGCTTGCCTTACAACAATTAAAAGAGCTGTCTTGTACAGAAATACAATCATCTGATAAGGGGCAGCATAGTTGTTTTAGATAAGAGTCATTATTTAAAGAATATGACTGAATTATTGAGCAATAGTGAGAGATATACGCAGTTAATTAGAATGCAAGTTGATGGAATTATAGAGAGACTAGCCTTTTTCTTGTTTGACATGCACATGACTAATGTTATCACTGAGGATTTGTTTAGATATTTTTTCTGTTGAGCATCCACTTATACCTGTACTATATGGCCTTCCTAAAGTTCACAAAAATATAATATTCAAAACCCACCCATGCGACCGATGGTTTCAAGCAGAGGATGGACCACAGAACCACTCTCTATATATGTGTTGAAGACATTACGTCGTTTTGTGGAGGCGACTGAGACAGTGTTAAAGGACACAAAAACACCTTTTTAAATGAATTATTCCCTTTAATGAAGAATGAATATGAGAGATTTGGTTGTTTTAACTTTAGATGTTTCATCCCTTTTCACGGTTATTCCAAATGAATGGGGGATTGAGAACATTAAGACTTTTTTGTTGAGAGAAGCATCTTTGAATACCAAGAACATTGATTTAGTGTGTAGTTTGTTAGAATTAATTTTAGAAAATAATGTTTTTATTTTTAATGAGGGGTTTTATCTACAGAAGGTTGTTGTAGCTATGGGCACAGCATGTGCTAATAGCTATGCCAGCCTTGCCTTGGCACAATGGAAATATAAGAATGAAGTTAGAAATAATGAGTTTTGTAGACATATTTTGACATAGAAAAGATTTGTGGATGATGTCTTTGTTTTGTGGAAAGGGTCTGTAGAGGGGATTGAACAATTTGTTGAGTATTCACATACGACCACACCATTTTTGAAGTTTTGCTACAATTATTTTTATGAATCTATAGACTTTTTAGATGTTAAAATTACAAAGAATTTGTTTGATGAGGTTAGAGCTTCCATCTACAAGAACAAATGCTAGAAGAATGTTCTCTTGCATAAGGGTAGTATGTACTCTCGCCATGTCTATAGGAACATTGTCAAGGGGCAAGCACTTAGGGTGATGAGAATACACAATAACGAGGTAGATATGATGTCATCATTATCTGATTTGAAGACAGATTTTACACTGAGGGGATATAGAGAAAATGAAGTAGATACCCTGATTGCTAGAGCCCTAGACAAACAAGATACGAGAGGGTCACCTTCCTTTTCTGATAATTATGGAGTGACCCATAGTGAGAGGGCGGGACAGGGACAGAGAGATGTGACCAGGCTAACTTTAACATATACCAGCAATGTTAATACTATTTGTGACATCATAAAGAATTGGGGTATACTGAATACAGATGAAAGAGTTAGACAATTAATCAGTGATAAACCAGATTTTAGTTTTAGGAATTCGAAGTCCCTGAAGAGACAATTATGTTATAAAAGCGCCAGTAGGAGATATACACCACAGTCAAACAGGGAAGGAACTTTTCCCTGTAGACAATGCAAAGCATGCAAGTTCATTCACTCAGGTAATCATTTTGTACACACCTCTAAGAATTTTGTCCTCGAGACCTCACTTTATGCCGATTGTAAAACAAAGGATTTGATTTACTTTTCATATTGCATTGAATGTTACACCTATTATATAGGGAAGACGAATAGGCATTTTAAGGAATGCATTCTAGAACACGAGTGATGTGAGGAATACGAAGTGTAGAAGTGCTGTTGCACAGCATGTCATTAATAACGAGTGATGTGAGGAGTAAGAAGTATAGAAGTGTGATTGCACAGCATGTCACTGATAAAGGGGGAAACATAGTTTTAAATTCTTAGTCTTGGAAGTTCTGGCAGTTAATATTAGGGGGGTGATTTTAAGAATTTTACTGAGAAACATGAACAAGGATGGATAATACAATTAGAAGCAGATAAGTTTCCTGGAAATAATGAACATGTTTCCCTTAAACGCCATTTGAAATCTCGCCCTAAGCATGTATTAGTCAAAGTATGATTAATTATGCCAATATATATAGCTCATATATAGAAGTGTTCTGGCTTCGCTTATATAGTTTTGACAGATTTTATATGTAATATTTTCTTTTTATGCATTCCCTTTATGCATTTTTATTGTTCCTTTAAAAGTTAAGATGAAGTTGTTTGGCAAGTCCTACATTGTCATGTACTGATCTGATGTATTAATTGAATTATCTGTCTGATTGGCTGGAAATAGGTCTGAAGAAGTTGCACATATAGCAGTGAAAGCACTTATCTCTTAATTTTAAAGTTTTGTTTTTATCCATTAAAGTTTATATTTATATTCCTGCCATGGTGTTGCACATAGCTTTTTTTTTTTTTTTTTGGATTATACATTACAGCACCTGCTCACCTGTGTCTACATGGTGACATCCAGCAGGTACAGGTGTCTGTAGGTAGGTGGATTATGTACTGCTGAGCCCTTACATTGGATCCTTTGAGCAACAGTATGGATGTGTGATAGTCAAGATTTACTCACCATTATTAGGGTATGTAGGAAAATACAGACATCTGCACACACATATAGGTTCATAGGTGCTAATGGCCCTGGAGCCTTTACAAGCCTAGCCCGTAGAAGTGCCCTGGCATTGTGCCGCCCGACGTTAGTTCCCAGTGCCTCTATCAAGTAGAGCCATTGGATTGATCCCCGGGCTGAACTTTCTATTTCCCATCCACTCATCAAGATTGCTCATTAAGAGGGCCAGTGAGGTGCTCTTCTTGACATGTATGGGAAGTCTATTCCAGAGCACGAGCAGTCTCTGGGTTATGAATCTGTCCCTCTAGCATGCTCTGTTGATTGTGGTAATGAGATTGGGATTGGGATTTCTTTAGATGTAGCATTTCTAACAGTGTTGGGTCAGACATGGCTTTGTAAGTCAAGCAGAGATCACCTCTTAGTAGACGATATGAGAGAAAGAATAGCTGAAGTTTTCTGAGTCTGCCCATGTAGGACATGTGTTTACGGCCTAGGATCCTCTTCATGAGGTACTTTTGTGGCCTTTCCACCTGTTGCATGTGTCTAGTGAGGTACATGCTAAATGGAGCATTATAATCAATAACTGACCTAATGAGGGAAGAGTAGAGAGAGATGGTGACCTCTTTCTTCCTGGATGCAAAATGCTTGGTAATGAGATGTGCCACATAGAAGGACTTTCTGACCACAATGGCAATGTGGTGGTCAAAGGAGAGGTTGCTGTCAACCTGTGTCCCCAGATCTCTTATAATGCCTTCAGTGTTCAGTGGGCTCCCATCAATGTGATAATTAGTGGAAACTGATTTTTTTGCAAAGGGGAGGACTAATCATTTTTTGGCATTAAGCTTAAGGCCATGGTTTCGACACCAGTCATTGATCTCAGTGAGGCCTTTCTGTAGGATGTCTGCATCACTTGGGGAGCTAATAATGGCTCCCAGCTTACAGTCGTCTGTGAACTTGGTCAAACTGAGTCCCTCCGTGTTGGCTTGGACTTCTCAGAAGTAGATGCCAAACAGGAGAGGACCCAGGACCGATCCCTGTGAGACTCCACTCTTGACTGGTCAGCAGTCTGACTTGGAGTCCACTACTTTCACACTGTGTGTTCTGTGAGCCAATTTGCAACCGACCTAGTGATATAGGGGTTGATACCTAGTTTGATGAGTTTATCAATAATTCCTGAGTGAGGAATGGTATCAAAAAATGTATTGTTATTGCACACACATAGGCAGCAAATACAGACATCCACAAGGGGATATCCATAAACACAGACACACAGACTGATTTTCCATTTACCGGGTTAGAACCACTACCTATCTGTCTACATTATAGTGCTATGTATTTATCATGTGCACCACGAGGCTTCTTCAAAATCATTGCACGGAGATAGCCATACAGGATTGTCTATAGTGCTGCAAGGGGATATTTTTATACACACAGTTGGTTGATGTGAGATTAGAACCTCTATCTCTCTACAATTACACACTATAGCTTGTAATACTTATCGCATGTGACACGGATTTTATCTAGTTTATGTATATAACAGGGATGTATATCTAAATGTAGATGTGTGTGGGTATTATATGTATATGTGTTATGTAGATATATGGGGATATTCTATTTATCATTTTAATATATATAGCTATATATATATATATATATATATCTATATATATATATATATATATATATATATATATATATATATTGGTATATTTCTATTTGACACTACATAAATATACTATGTATATGAGAGAGAGAGATAGTGACAGACAGATATATATATATATATATATATATATATATATATCTGTATGTATAGACGTATCTATACATAACAGGTCATTTTAATGAAGAGGCAACAGAATTGTGCTCATTTTAGCTTAGCATATGGGAATGCCCAGTGGGACTGTCAGTACTTATAAAGTGATTCTAGGCCACACCTACCTGTAATTCAGTCCAGGATTTTGTATGTTACAGACAATGATATCTGTCCCTGTTTCTGCAGTACTGCACTTCACTCAAAATGTCCACAGCATTCCCCAGCTGTCTGTTGTAATTAATATCTGACTGAGGTTCATAATGTTACACCACACACAGACTCACAGTATGTGAAAACACCAACATAATAATACCTCACATGCAAAAGATGTGACTACTTCCAGATTAGAACTATCAACACCATCACCCATGCTAATTTCCATAGTCCGCTGAGCCACACAGGGTGCCAGACAGAAAGGGGTCATTCATCACACAATCAACAGCATAAATATGTACGTTGTTATTCCTGCATTAAATGAGACATATGATGTGTGATCAAGTTATGTCTTACAGCCCTGGTCTGCTGATGTACCATTGCTGGCTTACTGTTAAAATAGTTATATGGGAACACTGCTGTGTTGGGGGTGGGGGAACAATGGCACATGATTTGCTGGGATAGACAGTAGTCCAAATAGCATGTGACCTCACTGTTTAACATCTCCCTTGACTGTTGTACTGAATATTCCAACCATGAGGCTTTGTGATTATTAGGGAACACATACTATTGGACTGTAGTCCCATGTGTATGTTACATCTGTCCAAATAGCCCACCATATTTCCTTGCATAAATGCAGTAGATCCATACATACAATACCTTATTATAGTAATCCTTACAAGTAGTGTGTGGGTTAGAGACTTACCTTGTGAATGCAGCAGTTGACAGAACTGTGGTTCAGGGCTGACCCTGTCTGATGCAAGGAGTACACAGCCAATACATGGATAGGTACAGGTTGTATGGATTGCCTTGCATCAACAATTTTACTATCTGTATGTAAGTAGGAGTAAGGTGGCAGTCCCTAGGGCCCTAGGTTGTCAGTGAATATGCTATGTGTTGTCTCTTAGCCAAAGCCAGGTCATACTGGGCACACCTACATCTGGCAACAGGGACATCATCAGGGGGTTCCTCCTATGAGTCCTTCTGTGAGTGTGGCTGTGGTTACCTAGGCACTGGTGGGGGGCTGTGTATCCCTTCCCTTTGCTGATCCTGCTGCAGCTGTTTCCACAGGATCATATTGTGTAGCATGGCACATACTGTGAACATATGCCCACATGTGGCTGGAGAGTACTGCAGGGCTCCACCAGATATATAAAGGCACCAGAACCATTCAGAAGCCCCAACACATGCTCTATGATGCTCCTAGTTTGTGTGTGTGCCTCATTATGGCATTCTTCTATGGATGTGTGTGCGTTTTTGATAGGTGTCATCATCCACAGTTCTAGTGCGTAGCCAGCATCCCCCAGTAAATGGCCATGTGGGATGTCTCCCCCCTAGCAAACATCTGGTATAGCTGTGATGCATGCCAGATATGGGAGTCGTGATAACTACCAAGGCTGCCAGCACACATATTCATGATAATCCCCTGGGCATTCCACATGACCTGGCAATTGATGGAGTGGTGCCCCTTGTGGTTGACATAGATTCTACCCTCCTCACCGGGTGGTGACTTGATGTGTACATGAGTGCAATCTATGACACCCAGTACCACAGAGTAGTGTGCTACATGGTAGAAGTGTTGCATATTGCTGGCCCTCACCTCAGGGGTGAGGAGAAAAGAAATGTGCTCACTAGCATGTGGTAGCATGGCATCTAGGAAATGGTGGAGTACCCTGGATGCTGATGTCTGTGAGAGCCCCATCATATCCCCAGTTGGTCTTTGGAAAGTACCTGTAGCTAGTATCCTAAGGGCTACACATACCGTTGTTTCCACTGGGATGCGTTCCCCTCTGTTGGCTCTGGGTCTGAGTTGAGAGCGCAGAGCTCAGTGAGTTCTTGCAGTATGACCCTGTCCACCTTGTAGCACTCTACAATTGCCAGGACATGTAGCTCCTGGAAGCTTACCCAGGGCCTGAACACTCTTCTCCTTCTCTGTCAAGGCTTTTTGTCACCAGCAGTGACTTCTGCATCTAGCACATACAGATGTAGCAGACCTGCATTAGCCCCTAGCATTCTCTCAGTTAAAATTTCCAAGTCTTTACTCCAGTGGTGCAGAGTATGGGGGGAAAATCAGATTGTAGCCTGTATGCATACTTTATATAGCTCTGCTGTAGGTGCTGAATGTGTGATTATCTGCCTATGATGCATTCCACATGCCTAGCACATCATTAATATCATTTAATAGCCCTAGTTTAAGTTAAACAGAGGTCAAAACTAATTATGTCATTGTCTTTTAGATGCACTCAGCACTGTGGTGTGCCATGCAAACAAGCACCCTCTAGGTAAACAAAGCTTAGCACTTAGTCTACACACACCCCAGACTTCCATTCTCAGCACAGGGGCTTGCCACATAGACACGTGCAAACATGCGCCCCTTAGTACACCCCCCCGAAAGGACACGCTCAGCATGGCAGCACGCCATGCAAACAGGCACAGCTAAGCTTAAATAAGCTTAGAAGGCATTGGACACACCCTCCCCTGATGTCAGCTACCTCCTGTGTAAACACCAACATGGTTCTCTGCCTATATGAAGGGGATATGCACACACGATTACCTCTTTATTCTGTTCAGTAATTCCACCTCATTTGCATAGGGATCCATGCTCACAGCCTGGAAACTACACGCTTCATAGCCTTACCACAGTAGCAACAGCACCAATGCACCATTGTAGATACTCCATGCAAGGTCATGTAATACATTTCTGTCATATAATATTAATTTTTTTTCCAATTTTTTTTTTATTTATTTATTTTTTTATTTTTAATAAAGCATGTTTGTGCATTGCAGCATGCCCTGCAAACACAACCAGATTATTAAAAAAAATTAAATTAATTTAACTTATTTCCTTTAATTTTTCAAACACACAGGAGGATACTGTCACTCATATCTGTATGTGGTATGCCATTTCTGTCCATATAGCTACATTTTTACAGCCCCTTTTGCCTGTCTACACTTCTGTACATGGAATTTTTCCATGTACACTACAGACACTGACACGGTGTGGGAAGAGATGACTATCTGCTTGCTGGATCTCTCTACCTGCCTCATTTGCATTAGATTCATCTGCTTATGAGATGATTTGCATGCCACGGAGCTTTCTGTGTTGGCACATGCATGTGGGCTGCTCAGCAGCGCTCGCTGAATCTTAAAACTGCTTGGATCCATGTAAGCAGCGCAGCGTGATGCTTACAGAAAAAAAAAAGAACATGTAGGCTTTATTAAATCCCCCACTGTGTTTACTGTGACTTATGAAATTCGGTTTAAGACCTAGAACCTAAAGAATACTACCACTATAAAAACAGTTTGTGCTGAAGAGTTTATCATTTGTACTTCTTTCATAATCCATATGGTTCCAGAGATAGGAACATTTGTTTGAAATGTGAGGAGTTTATCTGATTCTGTGAAAAGGCTCAGGCTCCGCCCATTGGCAGTTACACTGTAAACTTCCTGAGATCCATCGGAATGAATCAGTTAAATAATAGGTTTTACATTAGTCTGCATTAAGGATTTGAATTCTGAAACTCAAAAGTATGTCATTATTTAATGATAATAATCCTGAATTATTTGCCAGAAACCCACAAATTTTATGAGAAACAGTCTAAAAATATGAGACAAAAATTTGGACATTCTGCAGAAATCTGGACAGATGATAGATATGGTTAAAGTAGTGGTCTTATAAGCTCTATTTTTACTACCTGTTTTTATCAGTTATTTTTAAGAATGCCAACTTTTTCTAATGTGTTTGAAACATTATGTAACATGTAATGTGTTTTTATCCTGTTTATATTTACTCTGATATGCTTCATTAACAGTACATCTTAAATTATGTGCTTATTCACAATAGAGTTTCCTTAAATGTTCATGTTAGTCTTCAGATAAAAATAATATTTCTTCAAACTGCTCTGTACTAAATTCTCATGTGGTGAGTTATGTGATTTTCATTTTTATAATATTAATCTAATGTTAGTTCAGAGTACTAACTTTGAATGGACTTCTTTTACTTCTTTAAATATACTACTTTATATTTCTCATGCTAGTTAACTCTTGTTTGGATTTATTCCTCTTTTTGGTCATGTACACAAGGAATATTTCTGTACAGAATTCTTTATACTTACGAATGAATGTATTTGTTTATTCATATGTATTTATTTATCTTTGTTGACCGGGAAAGTCTGACTGGAATAGTTACCCTTTTTCAACAGAGGTCCAGACAGATAAGCTCCAATATTAACATATATAGACAATATACAGTATATTTTCATTTTCCACATTGTATATAACATTTTCATCTTGATTATATATACATTTTTACATGCACAATTAGCTATAACAAATGATTAATGTTAACCTTGCATCATACAATTTGTGACTGTAGGAAGAAGAGAAAATAAGAGATATCCTGTGCATTTTCATAAGGTTGTTATAGACAGAAATGCAAATAAAACAAGGGAAGGCAAAGATTGACATTTGAGTTGAAATTAGTAAGTAGTGATATGATGAGGGAGAATGAGGATTAAGTGGGAGTAGATAGTTAAGAAATATAATCAGTTAAATGTTTACAGCAGTAGATAGGAGAGAAAGTGTAATAATCACCACATGGGAATTTAGTACAGAGCAGCTATCTTTTGTCAAAGGTATTATTGCAGCTTGTATTTTCTTCTGGATCTGAAATTATTTGGTTGTAGACAAACAACAGAGTCAACTGCCTTGCAGATGTCATTTTAGCAGATTTTTAAAGCATTTATTGTTTCCTATAAACTTTAACTATAGTGGGAAGGAGTTCCACAGGTTTGAGACTCAGTGTGATAACAAAATGGTTTCTGTCAGAGTTATCTGAGTTACATTTAGCTAGGAGAGATTTGTTATTGGAGCGTAGAGTTCTCTTGTTGATGTATGGCAGTAAATGCTTTTTAGAGCGACAACTATCTGACTTGTACTGTTGGCAGTAGTGAGTTGAGAGTAGGTTAGCTGATTTTGGAGTTCTAGCCAATTTAGGTCCTTTAGGGCTGTGCAGTGATGGGTTATATTAGAAGAATATGTGGTGAATCTTGCTATTTTATTATAGCATGCATGAAGTTTGGACTTGAGGGTATTGTTGAGCTCAGTGAAGACAGCTGATACATACAATAGGGGTGGGAGTAGGCTGCTGATATTGATTTTCTCATAGATGCTGTAAGATATTGATTTGCTTTATATAGGAAGCCTCATGTTTGTGTGTATTTTTGATAGTTTGGAGAATATGTTGTTTGTATTTTTTTCCTATACCCCTAGCCATGTATATTACAGTCTATCCCCTCAACCAGGTGAGCGCTGTGTTGAAACAGTATCAGACGCCCAAGCTACACAATCCTACAAGGCTCCCATTCATTTGTATCAATAACCTGGCAACCTTAGTTGAATAGCAACTAATACATGGCAGGCGGTGCCCCGGTATAAAAAGTAAATGCCCTGGGCAGTGTATTTTTTCAATACGCGTTTCTACCAGCAATACTACTAGCCTGCTTCCTCAAGTCTGGTAATAGTATCACCCGTGAAATAGCCATTTGTAATATCAGAAGTAGCAAACAAATTACTTTCCCTGTGTCATGAATATATCTTTAGCAGTCAATAAGGATATAGCCATAACCGCATAGGTTGACTATTTCTACACACACTTATTAGACAGTTGCACTGCTAGCATGGTGTTCGTGCTATGTTTTATTCATCTGACTTTAATATGAATTACCTGACCTAGAATTTACTAGTTTTTACAATCGTGCCTATTGTTTTCTGTACTGTATTGTGAAACCAGTGCTCCAACAGACTGTACCTTTTTGGGGTCCATATTACAAGACTGAAAAATCAGAACTGCGAACACTTAAACATTGAAAAAACCAGAACCTTGATCTTGCTATTGTGGGGGGCTGTGTCCCCCACACACCCCCGCTAAATATATATTCCAACTCTGAGATCGCACTACAGTGAGAAAAGGGCAAATATTCCAATCTTTACTGTACCACGATCTGACAGAAAGCACTTTGAGGTCCAGTCTTTTCGCTATTCAGATCTTTCGGTCTTCTGATTAGACCCCCTTATTACTATTGTTTTGAGAAAGATTTACTGATGCCTACATATTGAAACATAGAGTTACATAGTTGCAAACTGAATGCTCTTTGTCCTACTCTTGCTGTATCTTTCCCTTTATCTCCACACTGATTAATCACTGTTCACACGCATTCAATTTAATGTATTCTTTTTTTTTTTTTTTTTTTTATTTTCCCCTACTTTATACTAGCATTCTCTTGTAGTATATTTGAATACCCTGTCTTACTCATACTGTTTATTCTATACCCTACCCTATTTTCACCCTAATAACCTACCGTCTTCATTTTTACAGAATTAACAAGACGTCTGCCAGCCTACCATTAGTGCAAAAGGGCCTATCAATCCCACCCTCCATACCAGTGAAGCAGTAACAAAGTCAAAAATAACAAAAGAACCTCTGACCAGCTGTTGTCCTGTTAGTTACCCCAAGCCACCTCTTCTAGCAACCCTAAACACATGTAGTATCTGTAACAAAATGGCACATTTTCATGCCTGGTTAAGTCAGTATAGCCCAGATATCCTAGTAATCACCAAAACTTTTCCCACTTATAACTAACTTAACACTACAAGATATATACCCATATCTAAATGGTTCTGCTCATGAATTAAGACATCAGCTGGGCCTTCCTAAATCATATTTATTGATTTTGAGACAGATCAAAGAAATGCCCACAAGTTATCTTCAAAACATATCCATCAATAAAGATGATTTAATGAAATGTGTTACACTATGGCAAGCCCTTCTTCAAAATAGGAAATATATAACATGTTCATACAAATTGTTAAAAGACATGAAATTTCAAGACCAGCTACTATTGTCTAATTATTGGAGGGAAACAATATCATCGATTGAGGAAAATAAAATACTACAAGCATTCAATTTAACGGTAAAATCTATTTCCCTTCAGAAGCTAGCTAATATACAATAATGCATATTACACGCGCCTTAGCTTGCATAAATTTAACCCTAAAAACTCACCAAAATGTCCACATTGTAAAGATGAAACTGCTGACCTTTTGCATATGTTCTGGAGCTGCAAATGTATATTTAAACTTTGGAACTCCCTGAAACTACAACTACAAAAATGGGATACCAAACTTCAACGCTTACTTGGGAATTTACAATTTTACATATCCCTCCAAACAACCTATCTAAAACCCAAATGACCACCCTAATTAATATTTTTCTACTAATGAAACTTTACATAGCTACAAACTGGTTAACCCCATCTAAAACTTCTTGGGAAAATTTTAAGATATTAGCGATAAAACATATATTAGCCCACAAGTTAATACTAAACAAACAAAACAATAATCCATATAATCTGAAGTTATGGGAACAGATTTTCAATATCATTCTGGCATAAAATTTGGGCCAAGGAAACTTTTTCAGCTTACATCATGGGAAGAGATCATGTTTTAGAAGTCACTATTCTAAGATATTAACCCTGGAGGAAACAACCTTTTTTCTCTATCACTAAGAAGAAATATGAAAGCATTCATGTAAATAGTGTAAATATGTTTTAAGTATATTGTTGTTAGTACTACCTTAATTATCACCAGTGTACTCTTTTGTGATTGTTTTGTTGTGGAAAATAATGAAAAACAATAAAGAAATATTATGGAAAAAAAAGTAATCACCAAAACTTGGCTAAAAATCCATATCCATGATAATGAAATAACACCTCCAGGCTATAATATACTTAGAAAAGATAGAATCAACAAAAAAGGTGGTGGGGTAGCCTTAATCTAGCCCAACACCATCACAGGCTCACCTTTCCCTAAGGAAATGACACATTTTAACAATGCTGAAATTCTAATCAGAAACCTACAAATTAACAATACAAAACAAATATGCATTGTTGGTCTATATATACCCTAGCCCCCCGGGCAAAACATCCAAACTATGGAAGATATCCTCTCATGGGTATCAGAAAAAATCAGTAACAAGACTATAATTATGGGAGATAGTAACATTAACTGGCAGGATCTGACAATTGACTCCTCCATTAATAACATAAACCTCCATGGCTATACCCAACTTGTTACCAGTGCCACCCATATACATAATAGCAATACCTAGGTGCTACTCTTGACTGAATACTTGTTTCTAATCTAGATAAATACTCTACACCCCACACTCTACCCAATACTCTTACCACCTACCCATATTCATATATAGATGCACTCCACAAATTACAAGAACCCACACATACAAAACTACTAGAAATATTACAAAGTTTAACAAAATCCTAAAACACACTAACTGGAGCCCACTTAAAATGCTAGTACTAGCAGATGCCCTTAAATACTTTAACAACATATTTCTAAATACTCTCAACAGCCTAGCCACCACCCTCCTCTGCACCAAAAGAATAAAAACTAACCATGCTCCCTGGCTAACAAAAAATACCAAACAACTTCTACAAGACAGAGATAAAGCATGTAAGGAATGGCATAATAACAGATTTGATGCCAACCTAAGCCAATATAATCAACTATGTAATAAAGCAAAAAAAGCAGTGAACTTAGACAAAACAAACACTTCTCCAATCAACTGGCAAACCACAAAAACAACCCAAAACAATTCTGGAAACACATCTCAAACCTGCTTACCCAGGTTCTAAACAAACTCCATCACCATACCCCAACAAAACCCCCTCAGAGATAGCCAACCTGTTTATCTCTCAATTTATAGACAGCATAAGCAAACTGTTAACAAATCCCACCTTCGCCTCCTCCTGCCAGGCTATAAGGTAATAATCACTGCCACCAACTACTCTTATCAGCTACTAACAAGGCCCTTTCCAAAGGGTGATCAGTTCCACAATGTAAGGTTATTATTATCCAATTAGTAAGCATGACGGACAGAAAGGCTCTTGGAGTAGCTTTGTACAGTATCATCAAATACATGCAAGTACTCTAGAGCTTCAATTATCTCTACACAAAACAGCCACAGTTGAAAGGTTTAAAATATTTAATAATAAATAATAAAAAACACAAGAAAATACTCATCAATTCAACACAGTGACAATAAAGAGTTCAGAAATCACAGGAAATACTTTAAAGCAATATTGTAGGACAGTCTGACATAAATATAGAAAACAGCTAGTCTAATCTTACTATATTTATCTCCAAGAGAAATCACTGTTCTAAATACTACTTATATACAGAGCAAGCAAGTGCTGGTGAGTGGATGTTCTTACTAGATCCAAGGCAAGATACAAAATGCTCTGTCTTTCTCTCTGAGAAAGTCTTAAATTGTTAATACACAGTACTGCTGACTCATCTCAGATTACATAATTTTTATCACTTTTCCTTTAGTTCCCAGGCTAACAGAAACTAACAAGTCACATTTATTTGTAAGCTGCGCCTGCCAGGAAACCACAGCAATAAAATACACTTTTACATGTGAAACCTAGTAATTATCTATGTCTTAAGACAATAGAAAGAATTTCCCAGCCCAGACATCCTGTATCCCAGCTTGAGATCAAACTCAGTTATAAAATGCTTTACTTAACAGCTTTCTTCCAGCAGGGTGCACTGTGTTACATTTTTGAAGCTCAGTACAACACATAGTTTAATCATGACATATAGTTCTCTTTACAGTTGTTAACCTGTGGATTATATTAATATTTACAATGACATAGAATGATCTACAAAATTCTGTCTGGCTGGGCTGGCAGCCCCTCAGTTTTTCACATTAAGCACTGATGCAACTCATCCAAAACAAATTAATTACACCTACGTAACATGGTCTTCGCCCATCACACAGCACCACCATTGCCCTAATCTCTTTCATTCTTTCATGGACACTGTGTCCAAAGCCATTGATTGTGGTAATAGCACCTCTATCTTACTACTAGACTTATCAAAGACGTTTGACACAGTGTCTCACAACAAATTTCTTCATCAGCTATCCATTGTAGGCTCACACCACCAACCCTCCAATGGTTCACAAGCTACCTATCCAACCACCAACAATGCGGCAAATGGCAAAACAAATTATCCCAATACCAAACCAACAAAACTGAGGTACCACAAGGGTCCATACTAGGACCCTTACTCTTCAATGTTTTCACCAACAACCTGTATAACCCATCACCCCTTAGCTCCATTATCAAATATGCAGATGACACTACCATAATTTCTTCTCTAATAAAATACATCTCCAACAACTAACCCAGGCCACCTTTACCTCAATAGAGACATGGCTGAGTGAATCCCAGCTACTTCTAAACCCTAAAAAAACAAAACTCCTGCTTTCTCAACAAAACCAATCTCTTCTGACTTTAAAATTTTTTCTCAGGATAACATAGAAATTGAAACAGTTCCCACAGCTAAATTACTAGGCATAACAAAAGACAACAAACTAACTTTTGAGCACCACATCTGCAAAAGCATTAAAAAACCACACACATCAGACTAGGGACACTCTATAGACAAAAAACTTTCTTGGATAGCTCCACCAGAAAAAAAACCCTCACCAATACCTACTTGCTTTCTTCTCTCTTATATGCAGCCCCCTTATACACCAGTTTACACTTTTCTCCTAAAAACAAGGTCCAATTCCCTTACCATAAAATTGCCAAATTTGCCACAGGTCAATCCTACCATTCCCATCACTGCCCAGCTCTGAAAGAATCAAACTGGCTCCAGCTCACACATCACCTAAGCCTAGTACAGCTATCTTCTGCACATAAAGTGATATACATCCCTGATAGCTGCCCAGCCTCAGGTCTGTCCTAAAACCCTACATACAGTGGATATAAAAAAGTCTACACACCCCTGATAAAATGCCAGGTTTTTGTGATATAAAAAAACGAGACCACAATAAATAATTTCAAAACTTTTCCCACCTTTAATGTGACCTATAACATGTACAATTCAATTGAAAACAAACAAATCTGTTAGGGGAAAAATATAAAAAATAAAAAAAGTACAATAAGCTGGTTTTATAAGTGTGCACACCCTTAAACTAATACATTGTTGAAGCACCTTTTGATTTAATTACAGCATTCAGTCTTCTTGGGTAGGAGTCTATCAGCATGGCACATCTTGACTTGGCAATATTTGCCTACTCTTCCTCGCAAAAGCACTCCAAATCTGTCAGATTACGAGGGCATCTCTTGTGCACAACCCTCTTTAGGTCACCCCACAGATTTTCTTTTGCATTATGGTCTGGGCATTGGCTGGGGCATTTCAAAACTTTAATTTTCTTCTGGTGAAGCCATTCTTTTGTTGATTTGTATGTATGCTTGGGGTCATTGTCATGTTGAAAGGTGAAATTCCTCTTCATCTTCAGCTTTCTAGCAGATGCTTGAAGGTTTTGGACCAAAAGTGACTGGTATTTGGAACTGTTCATAATTCCCTCCACCTTGACTAAAGCCCCAGTTCTAGCCGAAGAAAAACAAACCCAAAGCATGATATTGCCACCACCATGCTTCACTGTGGGGATGGTGTTCTTTTGGTGATGCAAAGTGTTGTTTTTGCGCCAAACGTACTTTTTGGAATTGTGGCCAAAAAGTTCAACCTTGGTCTCATCAGACCATAACACATTTTGCCACATGCTTTTGGGAGACTTGATGTATTGTTTTGCAAATTTTAGCTGGGCCTGGATGTTTTTCTGTGTAAGAAAAGGCTTCCATCTTGCAACCCTACCCCATAGCCGAAAAAACTCAAAATAAACTACTAAAATAGAAAAAAATGGCTTCAGAAAGCAGCCAGTAGTTTTAAAGTGCATAAAGCGCTTTTTGTTTAATAAAACTAAACTTCTTCAAATGCCGCTGAAGAAATTTGATTTTATTAAACGAAAAGCGCTTTGTGCACTTTAAAACAACTGGTTGCTTTCTGAAGCCGTTTTTTTTCTAACCCTACCCCATAGGCCAGACACATGAAGAGTACGGGAAAGTGTTGTCATATGTAGTACACAACTAGAACTTGCCAGAAATTCCTGCAGCTCCTTCAGTGTTGCTGTAGGTCTCTTGGCAGCCTCCCTGACCAGTTTTTGTCATGTCTTTTCATCAATTTGGAGGGACATCTAGTTCTTTGCAACATTACTGTTGTCCCGTATTTTCTCCACTTTTTGATGACTGTCCTCACTGTGTTCCATGGTATATACAATGCTGTGGAAACTTTTTTGTACCCTACTCCTAACTGATACCATTCAGCAATGAGATCCCTTTGATGCTTTGTAAACTCTCTGTGAACCATGGCTTTTGCTGTAGCAAGCAACTGAGTATCCTACTAGGACAGCTGAACTTTATTTGGGGTTAATCAGAGTCTGTTTAACTGATGGCAGGTGTGTATCCAAGAAGACTAAATGCTGTAATTAAATCAAAAGGTGCTTCAGCAAAGTATTAGTTTAAGGGTGTGCACACTTATGCAACCAGCTTATTGTATGTTTTTTATTTTTTTATATTTTTTCCACTAACAGATTTGTTTGTTTTTCAATTGAATTGTACAAGTTATAGGTTACATTAAAGGTGGGAAACATTTTGAAATGATTTATTGTGTTTTCATTTTTTTATATCACAAAAACCTGGCATTTTAACAGGGGTGTACACACTTTTTATATCCACTGCACCTACAAGAGCCCTCCACTCTGAAAACCAACAACTTGTAACCATCTAAATTCCAAACAAAAGAGCTGGACAGTGTCTATACTCTCATGCCACCGCCAGGCTCTGGAACTTTTTGCCAACAGACTTAGCTTTCATTTAGATCTTTAACAACTTCAAACACACCCTAAAAAAAAAGAAGTTATGTCTTACCATAACGTTCCATCTGTGTTGTAGATCTTTGTTTATTCATTACTAATAGGACCTCGGTTCCATCCTCGGAATCGATACAGCTGTTTCCAAGCTCGTGCCAGCCAAAAACTCTCAACTAAGACCAACCCATAATGCCCCCCTCCTAGTTACTCCAGATCAAGTTTGCCCACCCCTAGATAATAGACGTAGTAATAGAAAAAATAATAGAAGGCTCTGTCTCAGCAAATACCATAACCAGGAGTTCCTAAAGTCCACCAGGAGTCCAGGCAGGGGGAAGGAGGGCGGGAAGTAATGAATGAACAAAGATCTACAACACGGATGGAATGTTATGGTAAGACATAACTTCTTTATCTGATGTTGTAAATCTTTGTTCATTAATTACTAATAGGACCGAGTCCCCAGCTTCTTGAGTCCTGGGTGGCCCTAAGGAAGGATATTCCTGAGCACCATAGAACCAAAATTTGCTCGTCCCTTGGAGGCCAAATCCAATTTGTAATGAGAGATAAAGGTATGAGGTCTTTCCCAAGTGGATGGTGCGCAGATATCATCCATAGAGGCTCTGGAATGAAATGCTACAGAAGTAGACATAGATCTGGTAGAATAAGCCTTTATTCTGGAAGGTAAGGTTAGCTTATTCTGTTTGTAGATAAAGGTAATGATGTTTCTAAGCCAGGAGGATAAAGTCACTTTGGAAACAGGTTTACCCAGTCTGGGTCCTGCAAAGGCCACAAACAACTGATCTGTTTTCCTGAAAGATTTAGTCCTGTCCAAATAACAACGAAGCTGCCGATGCACATCAAGGGTGTGCAAAAGGTACTCCCCTCTATTAGAATGCTGAGTGAAGACAACTGGCAGGTCAATAGATTGGTTAATGGAAAAAACAGAAATGACCTAGGGCAAGAAAGAAGGGTCAGTATGAAGGACACCCTATCCGTGTGGAAGATCAAGTAAGGACTCTTGACACTCAAGGCCTGCAGCTCAGATACTCTTCTCACTGAGGTAAGTGCTACTAGAAGTAAGGTTTTCCATGACAAAAATTTTAAATCACAATAATCAAATGGCTAGAAAGGAGGACCTGTGAGAGAATAAAGAACCAAAGTCAAGTGCCAGGGTTCTAAGGGAGGCTTGACCGGAGGTTTAACATATAATACTCCTTTCAAAAAGGTCTTGCATAGGCGGTGTGACATAATTGAAGAATTATCAAGTCCATTATGAAAACTGGCGATAGCTGCTAAATGTACAGTGATCATTTATGCAGAGGCTCCTGCATGTAAAAGACTAGTCAGGTATTGCAGGATCTTTTGAATAGGCATAGAGAAAGGGTCTAAGTTCTGATCTTTGGCCCAAATAGAGAACCTAGTCCATTTACTAGAATAAACTTTCCTGGTGGAAGGTTTGTGTGAAGCCAGAAGAATTTCACAAACAGGAGATGGGATGTCAGGCAACCTGGCAATCATTGGAAGTGGAGGAACCAAGCTGTGAGTTTGAGACTGTGCAGGTTCGGATGAATCAGTCCCTGAGGATGAGATAACAGGTCTTGGGAATGATCCGCGCTGTGAATCAGATGAGGCCATAGAAACAGGAACCAGACTTGATGTGCCCAGTAGGGGGCAATGAGGATCACTTTGCTTCTCAACCTATGAGCTTTCTGGAGAAATTTTGGGATGAGGGGAAAGGCATACAGAAGACCTGGGGGCCAATGGTGCGTTAGAGCATCCCTTGGTGGTTCCACCTGAGGGGGGATCAGGGCAAAATAGCTTCTGCATTTGTAGTTCAGGGGGGAAGCAGACAGGTTGCAGCAAGGCATGCCCCAGCATTGGAAGTTCCAATCTGCTGTTACAAGATTGAGGGACCACTCGTGAGGCATTGGAATGTTCCTGCTCAGATTGTCCACAATAAGGTTGGAACTCTTGGGAATATGCTTTGCTATAAGAAAGCAGTTTGAAGCTATCACTCAGTGCCAAATCCTCATGGCTTCCTGATACAGGGGGTAAAACCTGATTCTACATTGCTTGTTGATATACCAGACAACTGACATGTTGTCTGACTGAATAGCAATGGTCCCAGAGGTTAGGGATGCATGGAACACTCACAACGCTAAGAGAACTGCCCTCAGTTCCAGAACATTTATGTGCAAATTGGCCTCCATGGGGTACCAGGTGTCTTGGACAGTCCTTCCCTGGAAATGCCCCCTCACCCTAACAGGGAAGTGTCCGTGGTCACCGTGGCCGTGGACTGGGGAAGACAGAATGGTTGACACCAAAGATTCGTTTGTGGCTTCATCCATGATAGCATTTCTTCCTTGCAATGGTTTGTAAGACATATCATGTGGTCGGGTGGGTGAGTTAGCAACAACCATTGTGCAGAAAGGAGCCACTGCAGGATTCTCATGTGCAGTCTCACCAGTGGCACTAACATAATGGCAGCTGCCATGAAGCCTAAGAGTTGCAGTACAAGATGTGCTGGTACATAGGTCTGAGGAAGAAGGTCTTGGATTTGGTGTCTTATTTTTGAAAGCCTGTGAGAGAGGAGAGAAGCTTGACAGGATGTTGTGTCGAAGACTGCTTCAATAAATTCCAGTCTCTTCATTGGGGACATTTGAGATTTGTCTTTGTTGATTGTAATCCGCAAGCGGAGAGTGAGACCTTGAGTGTAAGAGAGGCTGCGGACTAGGAGATTCTTGATCAGAGCAGTAAGGAGCCAATTGTCTAGATAGGGAAACATCTGGAATCCTTGTAGTCAAAGATGAGCTACCACAATTGCCATACATTTGGTGAACACTCAGGGGGCTGTCGAGAGACCAAATGGCAGTGCCCTGAACTGGTAGTGATTGGCTCCCAGCTGGAAGATGAGAAACCTCCAGGAGTGGTGATCCATCTTTATGTAGTAGTACGCATCCTGGAGGTCTATAGAGCACATCCAGTTGTCCCTCCCTAGGAAGGGAAGAATGGACTGTACCATGACCATCAGGAATTTTTGAGGTTTGATAAATTTGTTCAATAGGCTGAGATCCAGGATTGGTCTCCAGTCCCCTGTCTTTTTTGGCACTAAAAAGAACCTTGAGTAAAACCTGGATCCTGTCTGGTCTGGTGGGACTGGTTAGATGACTCTTCTTCTTAGCAGCTTTTCTATTTCTAAGGCTGCTAATTCCCTCTGATTGGGTGGTACATCAGGGATTTGTTTGATGGGTCTGGGAGTTAAATTGAATGGTATTTGGTAGCCTCTAGTTGTTATTCTCTGCACCCAAACATCTGTAGTAATAAGATGCCAGGCTGGTAGATGCAGAAAAAAATGACCCCTGACTGCTTCCAGAGGAAAGCAATTGGGCCACTGCTCAGGAGCGCTGGTAGGGTCTGCCGAGGAAAGAATCTCTAGTGCCCTGGTTATGTAGACCCCCTCTACCCCAAAAGGGGCGTCTTTCATATGAGTTGCCCCCTCTGCCCTGGGGGGATTGTTCACCACGAGTGTCACGAAAAGATCCTTGGGCTTTCTTGATCCACATTTTTCTTCCCTCCTGGTTCCTGGAAGAGAACCTCTGGGAGTTGGAAAAGCATATGCCCACAACAGACAAGGTCTTTCCATCTTTCTCACTACGTGCAAGTGTGTCTCGTACTGTAGATCCAAAAAGTGCAGATTCATCAACAGGTGCATTGACAAAGGAAGATTTAAAGGGGTCTGCGAAGTCACACAACCTCATCTAAGCATTACGTCACATGACATTGCCTGATATGGCAGCTCGAGCTACCCCCTCAGTGGTGTGAGATATCAAACGCATCGAGGAGTTCAAGATGGATTCAAGGGTAGCTAGCTGTGAGGCGACAGTATCACGCACCTCATCAGGCAGTACCCCCACCAAAGTGGAAGACATTTCGGAAATTAGGTCTCTTTGGAGGCTAGTAAAGTGTGCCAGATAGTTCAGGTCTGCTTCCCTAGTCTGTCCATGGTCCAGGACTCCCTGTTTGGAGGATGGATAGTGGAACTATTTTCTGCCAGTTCCCTCTTGGTGGCCGCCCCCATGATCATAGAATCAACTGTCAACTGCTTGGACCAGTGGGGCTGGTCTTCAGGTGTAGATAAAATTTTGTCTGGCCTCCAGGGGACAGGTTCTACATTGTCTGTGGCCTTCCAGGCATGCTGCACAATAAGTTTAACAAGGTCATCTGCCGGTGGGGTCACCCAGGAAGTAAATGGCCAGGCACGGAAGTCCTGCAAGAACACTGATTCCTCAGAGGAAGGGTTAGAGGACTTCCAGTCTCCCCACTGCTTGAGGATTTTGAGAATGTCTCTGAATGAGACATCATCTGGGGGAGACCATGGGGACCCTTCCCCCTCATCACAATCAGTGTCTTCAGTGATAGATTCCTCTGGAGAGTCAAGGTGCTTCCTCTTGTGCCATTTCATCTGGGGTGGCTACCCAGTGGGATCTTCTGAGGAGGACTCTGGAGAAGGGGTTCCCTTCAAAGGGGGTTCTTGTGACTCCTGTGCCCAGGGTCCCAAAATAAAGGGTTGGGAGAGGTGCATGCTGGGGGGGTTTGGATACTGATGTCATTAGTGCTGACTGCAAGACTTCGGGGTGAAGGACCCTCTCCATCACCTGGACAGGAGGCCGACCCAAGGAGGGATGGGAGCCCGGAACTGAGAGGGACAACCTCGGAACCGGGGGCACATCCCAGCCTGAGGAGTCCACCTCCAGGTGAGGAGCTGTGAGAGAACTGGAAGCTGTTGGAGCCATGGACATAGATGTCAGTGAGAAAATAGGCCCTGGGCTAGGTACCAAGGTATGGACGGTCCAAGCACTGTTCCGAGAGAGCATCGGCTCCACTGGAGCTGAATCAGCAAGGGTGGTCAGTGCCGACAGGGGAAACACTGCTGTCGGAGCCGAGACAGCATGCACTGGAATGGACATCGGTACCGAGATCTCCGGGATCTGGATAGAGGCCAGAGGAGGATAAACAGGGGAAGGTCTAGTAAAAGATTCTGAGCCAAGAGGGATGGAAGGTCTAGCTTGAATGGTCAATCCCCTAGCTGCCAGAAGCTGGTCCACAACCTGCACTAGATCTAATTCAGAAAAACTCCTAGTGGATTTAAAGGAGGCTGCTGAACGAGAATCAGGTCTTTCTAGAAAGGGGCTAAAACCCTGCCCTAAAAAAGGGTCGTAAGTTGGAGAGTATCTTGTCCTTGGCAGATATTCAAGTTTTAGAGCCAATGGAGCCGAAGAAACTGTCATCACTGTGGGTGGGGATGGTGCCAAAGTAGGTACAGTCTTTGGAGCCAATGTCGGATCCAAGGACGACACCGAAATCAGTGGTGCCATGGTTGGAACCAAAATACGGGTGAATATCATGGACGGCACAGAGGGAGAGGACACAGAGCCTGGTGCCAAAGAGGTCTGCTCTGAGGGCGCCGGCAAAGCATGGAGCCGACTCGGTTCCATAACTGATGGAGATGCAGGAACCGAGTGACTCTATTTTTCCTTATGTTTTTTGGTCTTTGGAGGGGGGTGAGACCTCCGACCCAGATAGAGCCTCCAAAAAAGGTGTATTGAGTAAACCTTTTAAAATAAGTTTATTTTTATGTTCTGCTAGTGTACGATTACTAAAACTAGCACAAATGTCACAGTTAACTTTGATATGATCCATGCCCAAACAGTAGACACAATCAGCATGTGTATCTGAGTTAGGCATCTTACGCCCACACTTGTCACACTGTTCAAACCCCAACTTAGCTTTGTCTGACATAGTAAGGCAACAAGGCTATCCTGCAGAAAAAACAAAATAAGGGAGAGAAAAAAAGGGAAAGAATAGCAATGATGGTATTAAAAAATACCACAAGTGGTAAGGAAGGGCCTGTCAAAGGCAGGAGAGAGGGACAGTACCAATAGTGGTAGAAATAAAATTACCAAGGTAAAGGGTAGGGAATAGGATTAGGTGATAGGCGACGGTGAGAAAAGGCTAACTTGACTAAAAAATAAACAATTTTGAAGAGAAACTGTCTTAAAAATAGCAATTTCCTACTTAGCTTTGAGAGAGATGGCTAGCACATCTGACTAGGAATATGGCAAACGAGATCTGGAATAACTAGGAGAGGGGCATTATGGGTAGGTCTTAGCTGAGAGTTTTTGGCTGGCATGAGCTTGGAAATGACCGTATTAGTTCTGAGGATGGAACTGAGGTCCTATTAGTAATTAATGAACAAAGATTTACAACATCTGATAAACTTTTCCTATGTAATCAGACCTGTCCCTGCTCTTTCCCTAACAGGTAAACTCCATTCACTCTCTAGTAGCCTTCCTCTCTAATCTTAAAACATGAATTTCATCCACTAACCACTAACACATTGGACTAATGAGACTTTATGTATTTCTACACCCTTAACTTTTCCATCCTGTACTACTACTCTTCTAGCATCCACTTGCTTCTAATATTCTGACCCTCAACCTGACCCTCACTCTTTACTTTAATTCCTACCTTCTTCTTCTTCTTCTTCTTTCGGCTTTTCCCAGTAAGGGGTTGCCACAGTGGATCACCTGTCTGCTCATGATTGGGAGTGGAGTTTTACGGTGTCGAGTTGCCAGCTCAGCGCTCAACCTTCCACAGAAGGTATACTTTAATTCCTACCTAACAAAAAAAATGTTTACAGTGTACTACATTACTACAGTGTACTACATTACTTTAACTTAGTATTACCTAATACACATTTTATTATTGTATCTGCTACTATGTACTTATCTCAGTATTCAGTATTGTATGTCCCTTGCTGTTATTTAGTATTCATTCTTTAGTATTCATTACTTAATAATGTGTGCTTTTATAGTTGTTCTCTTACACGTGTAAATTGTCTTAATTTCATGCATGATTTGGAGCTTTTCTCCCTGGGCCTCCACTGAAAATGGGTCCCTGACCCATTCGGACCTTCCTGGTAAACAAATGTTTAAATAAATAAAAATAAAAATATTTGGGTTTATCATGTATGAATACTCCAAGTAATTTGGCTTCTATCATAGTTTCAATGTTTGTATTGTTGAATGAGACAATCTGGAAATTGCGTTTTTGATTATTAAATTATTGGTATAAAAAGAGTATTAGTTTAGTCTTTTTTGCATTAGGTCTGCAGTGCCTAGCTAAGATAACACAGATGAGAAAGACTCTTGGGTGATTTCCTGGAGAATGTGTAGTGTCTGGGGCAGAACAGGTGAGAACTGCATCATCTGCATAGTGAATTATATTTATTTATTTTTTTGTGGTGGTATGGTGTTTGTTTACAAAAATATTAAATAGAAGTGGGCCCAGTATTGATACTCATGGGACTCTAACTGTGACAGGAAGTAAAGAGGAAAATTTTTGTTTTCATTTTACTGATTGTTGTTTATTTGTGAAATAGCTATGAAATCAGGTGAGATACGGTTTATTTAGACCTAAGGAGGAGAGTTTGTTGAGAAGTGTTCGATGGGAAACTGTCAAAGGCCTTTATCAGATCCAAGAAGAATGCTGATACTAGGTTGTAATTATTTTTGTTGTGGTTGATTGCATTGGTAAAGCTAATAAGAGCAGTAATCATGCTATGATGGGGTGGAGGCTGTGTTGATCATGGAGAGAAGATTATTTTGCGTAAGACATTTGAGGAGCTGGGAGTGGATTCATTTTTCTAATATTTTTGATTGTGGTGGCAGTATTATAGGTATGAGTCTATAGTTGGATAGGTCAGTTGAATTTTCACCTTTGTGGAGTGGAATTATGAAAGATTTTTTCCAGATGGCTGGGGCATGGCTTTCTGTTGTGGATCTGTTAATTAGTATAGAAACAGAGAAGGCTAGAGCTTCAGAAGCAAGTTTTTGGTACTCTGTAGGCTGCCTGCTGTTAAGGTCGATGGTTTGTTTTTGCAGTTTTTTATAGTGCTAATTGGAACTAGTTAGAAAGAGGATATATGATTGTTAGTGGATGAGGGTAAGGTAGTGGGGATGGTGGGAGAACTTTGTTTAGTAAGAGAGGGTATTGAGTTTAAAGTTGAAGTTGAACCGGGTGGCTATATTGTCTGGGTTGTTACTGGATGTTGGTGTGGGAGTAGATGTCTGGTCAGGGTGTTGTAGTTTGTTTATGGAGAACCAAAATAGCTTGAGATAATTTTGGTGTTTTGACTGAAGGTTGGTGAAATAGGATTCTTGTCAGTGTTAATTGTTTTGCAAGATTTCTTAAGTATCTAAATTGTAGGTAGTTGGAGTGGGTTTTGTTTCTGGACAATATTTAGCATGCTTTGTCTGGTCAGGCTGCAGGGTTTGACCTCATTCTCTTAGTTCTGAGAGGTGTGTGGCTATTGAGGATGCTTAGGAAAGTATTATTGAAATGGGTTACAGCATCTAGTGACCCGATCTTTGGGATATTCCAGTTGTAGAGTTTGACCGTGGACATAAATTCGCTTGAATTAAAGTATTCTGTTTTGCGCATACCGGTTTGCATATGGTATATCTTTCAGTGTTTTCTGTTTCTAAATATGAATGTTTTTTATTGGATGCTAGGTTTTCCAATTCCACATAACCTCTCTCCAGCTCAGACCTGGGAGTTTGAACTACACCACTGGCCTGTTAACACCCAGCATGTATGACCAACTGATTCAGCAATGTAATAAAAATATAGACAGGATGCTGTCATCCACAGGTGCCCAGGGATTTGAACACTATAACTACATGAATCTCCTTCCATCCAGCCACAGTATATGCAAAGTAGCCTTGACATTTGTTTCACTTCCTGGATTTTAAAACTCAGAAATTCTTGTGTTTACAGCCTTTACATCATGATCATACACAGGCTGTCCTTTCAATACTTTTTATAGTGTAAGCCTGTTTTTTCCACCAAGTATGATTCATTTTAAGTTATGGTTCCTTTTACTCATAACAGTTCAAACTCCATTTTAAACCACAGTTTCAGTTATGTCTCAGACTTATATTTATGGTATCTGTTTGCTTATGAATATTTGCATCACTTTTTTTCTAATAGACCCTTGAACAAGATTTCTAACTCTTAGCGTGTTTTACTTTCCAACTGCCTGAGATTAACTATCAATCTTTTCTGACCTTATTGAAAATCTGCTACCTTACTTTCTGTGTTTATCGGTTCTCTTTTTAAATTTTCTTCCATTTATATGAACTTTTTAAACACCATTTTATTTAATTTCTGCTCTGTATTAGCATCTCCTTGTGGTTGCATCATTTAAACGTTTTCTGTATCTATTGCTTTCATGATATTTCCTACCTTAAATGAGGTCAACTCTATTTGAGGTGCAACTTGCTATGTTATCACAGAATCAAGTCTCTTTACCAAACTTTGAATCAAATCAGAGATAATTTCATTACTCATAAGTTCAGCAATGCTGAAAATGTTGCACAGAACTTCATATATCCCTCTTTTAGTGAAATTTTCAGTGACTTGAAGTCATTTTTCAACTATTGTCATATTTTCTCCTCAATATTTGTATGGTCTCAGCTGCCACATACGTTTTAGATTTACTTTTATTTTGTTCCAGAATCAAGAAACATGTATTTTTGTTTATTTTCAAGTTATACAGTATCTGTTCTACAGCATTTAATTTTAACCACACTACTTAGCATATTAATTTTTTTCTTTCAGTTAGTTTTTATTGTTGATGGCCATTAATATATGCTAGGTTACAGCCTCTATAACCATTTCTATCACTTATTTTTTCAGCATCAGTTTGAAATACACCCTTACTTTCATTATCACTTTGCTGCTTATTTGCTACACCTTTGGATAAACACAATTGGTTATAGGCAACCTGTTTGATTTAATTTTGTATTTCAGTGCTTAATATCTCAGCTTTGTCAGTTTAAAGCTTATACAGAATTCATTGACATACATGTGACTCAGTAACCCACTGCTGTATCTTAACATTGTTGTCTATTTTTAAAACCCAATACATTTTTGCCTTTAATACAAGAATTGCTACCTTATTTATTTTATTTTTCATTATATCAGTGCAATTAGTATATTTCAACTCACATTTATTGTTTCAATATCAGATTTTATAACATGGTGTCCCTTTAATCATTTAGCAATTCATGTAAGGATAATTAATTACAACAGCACCTCCATTTCCTTTCTGTTCTTATGCATTGAATTTGCATTTATTTCCATTCCGATCTCAGTACCAGCTCATAAAGTATGCACTTTATTTAGCTCAGAACTCTGCCTGAAAATTTGTCAGCACTTATTTCTTTTCCAGGTACAAATTTCTTTCACAGAACAGCAACCACAACATTTAGTTAGAGGTAGTACTTGTACCATTTCAATACAAATAATACCTCCTACACATTTCATTTGCCTGCTGTTCACTTTTAAACATTATGTTGTGTCTTAAGGCTTTTCCCGGTTAGGGGTCGGCACAGCGGAACTCTGGTCCGCTAATGATTGGCAGTAGATTTTTACATGCCAAGTTGCCAGCTCTGATGCACAACCTTCAACAAAGATACGCCCATTCACACATGTCTCCACACAGAAGACGCTCTCGCTGAGAATCAAACAGGACAACGTCTTACTGTGAGGCGACAATGCTACCGCAGCACCACCACCGCAGTAGTTTCACTTTTAAACATTATAATGATCAGTAAATGGCTGACAGCTTGCAGCTGTTATACTCTTTCATTAGCTTTTTGCTCTAAACTCAGTAGCAGCAATGTTTGCTCAGTTTATTGTTTTTTTTTTGTTACTGTAGCTTCCAATTCATCTAAATAGTTTCTGCCTTCTTTGATATTAAATGATACCATATTACCTTCTTGTAGTGGTGCAAATGTTATTAAGAAGGTTTGAAAATTCTTTAGGGCAGATACAGGTTTTGTGTTGCCACAAAATTCATTTTTTAGTACATTACATCAGTTACTGCTTCATTTTTTAAAGCTGGCAATTATGTTTTGTGCTTTCATATATATATATATATATATATATATATATATATATATATATATATATATATATATATTTAGCTTCAGTAATTTCTTAAGGATATACTTCCAACTGCAAGAACATTTTTCCAATTTAGTCATTTTACCAGTTTAGTATATTAACTATGCACATTCTGTAAGTACCTTTTGGTAGTGTCATATAACTTATTTGGCAAGCAACTTTTCAACAATAATTTGGTAAAAACATTACACTGTATTTGTCATTCTACTATTGTTTTTTTTTTTCATTCTTGAGTTCTTTATAGTGCTGTTTGGTGAACATACTTCAAACAAAGCAAACTAAATAGTTTTCAATCACAGTTTTTTAGAATATTCCACTGTACTAGAAGCAGTTAAGGCTTCATTCAGCAATGCTTTTGCAGGAGTGTTACTTCACTACCCGTATGCAGCTTCAGCATGCTCACTGTAAATCCACACTTAAAAATATCAGGGAAAATGTCAGCACTAAATTATTAATACATTGCTTTACTTCAAGCATCCAGTCAAGTTGTTGTATCTTTCGGCTTTTCCAGGTTAGGAACTCTGGTCCGCTAATGATTGGCAGCAGATTTCTACGTACTGAGTTGCCAGCCCTGACGTACTCTGTCTGGCATAAACAGACCTTTTTTAATGCACAGTGAGGTTCTGAGAATAGATACTATTTGACACACAGTCAAGCAGCCTTTCATAGGTTCATAGGATGATACTAGACTGCTGGCCAAGAGGCCCTTATAAGCCTAGCCAAACATTCTGCCCATGTTCCCACAAAGTCAGCACCTGTTTCCCCTGTCCACCATGAACACAGATGGGATCCAAGGGGTATATATTCTGTTTCCCATCCAGTTCTCCAGCCTCCTCTTAAAGAGGGCTAGAGAGGTACTCTGCTTGACATGGAGAGAGAGTCTATTCCATAGATGAGGGAGTCTTTGGGACACAAATCTATCCCACCAAGTTCTATTAATGTCACAGATAAGGTTGAGGCCTTGTGTGTGGGTATGCACAATTCATCATCTTAGCATAGACTGAGCTTCACTGAGTCATAAAACTGACACCCGGTCAATTAACTGCTTTTATAGTGGACTACTCTCAGCAAATTTTGTAAGCAAAATCTCCCCTTTTTGCAGTTTGCATTAACTTTATCTTGCAAGACTAATGGTGTAAAATCAAATCAGGCCATTATTAGAATACTATAAGTCACTGTGGTGACCCAAGACCTCTCAAGCCATAAATTAGAGAATTTCACTCAAATGGCACACATGTTCCACCTTCCATTACTTTCATTTTACTGCATTAACCACACACCTTACCTATCTTTAGTATTCATTGAACATGCAAAAGCTGTCTGTATAAGCAAAATCATGCCTTTACGGAAATAAATTTGTCACACCAGTGTACACGTTTGCTAACTTTTTAAAATGCATTCAAATATGTAATAATTTTCAAACTTAAATTATTGGAATTAAAAGAGCTCAATGAAGATCAACAACTAATTTATTTTCAGCCTCATTTACACCATATGTACTGGCCTTTCTTGTCTGTGTCTCTAGCCCTGCTTCATAGGGTTACCACCTGTCCCACTTTGCGAGGGACAGTCCCTCTTTGGTCAGATGTGCCCTGCAAAAAAAAAACTGGAAAAAGGCAAATGTCCTGAGATTTTAGGACAAGTTTTCCTAAGGTTTCTTTAATAGCTGCATAAAACAGCAATTTTGTATCTGAAATACCTAAGTGTTACATGTAATAGCAAAACAACTAAAATGCTACACGAATAAGCTTTTATTTTGGCAAAAAAGTGGAGTTCTGTCCTTTGCACTGGCCTTGGGTATGTTTTATCCCACATAATCTCGTGTTTCTACCCAAAATGTCCCACTTTGAGCATTTGAAAATGTGGTAACCCTACTGCTTCAGGCTATCTTTCTTCAGAATATATGGCCTCTCTGGTATTCCAGACAAGTCTTCTGTCCAAGTCTGTAAAGTTCTCTTGAACAGGCCCACTTCATCAGGCTCCAACCTGTATAGCTCTTGTCAGCCAGCCTCCCTCGCATCTCTCTGCAGTTTCTCTACAGTGACAGGCATATGTGTTCATTGTCTCTAGCTTCTATTTCTTGTTTAAGATAAGTATTCCTCCTACTAGTGTTATTTTGGCTCCACCTACAGGCCATCTTCATACATGACAGATCTTCCAACTCTGTCACTGCCCGTTAACCATTTTATGGAATGGCAGCTCTTTCAACTTCATCATATCACAGTATGCACATACCTATTTATTGATGCAGGTACCTGGGTTGTCCCTGCAAAAGAACTTATAAATATATCATTTTGATTATGTTATGCTAATTTTTATATAAGTTAGAACAGTTACTTTTCTAAATGAAATATTTCAAGCAATAAACTAATTATTGCTTTGGCATTACTGATACTCTTTAGCATAGTTTTAGAAAACTCAGAACATTATTTTATTATCATTCATTTATCATGGAAATAATCTTTTTCAGTAATTATCTGACAGGCATTGCTTAGCTTGCTATGCCATCAGGGTGCTTTATAAGTAATTCTGTTTCATATGCATGTACCAGTAGTTTTCACAGCCTATATTGCACTGCTGCTTATCTGAAAGCTATTTATCTCATCTTCACACCTTCTAAATGTTAGATAAGTTACTGCAGGAGAATCTACCCAAATGTTATGATTGGCTGTGACAATGATCCACTTCCACTGAAGTAAATTTTTTTGCAAAATATTTACCTTAACAAAAAAAGATATTTCATGTGATGTTTCTGTAACCCAGCAAAGCTCCCTCCCACTACCCCCACTTTATCTGTGGAGATTTTTTTACTTCCTACACTTATAAAATATTAGAAAGTTACTTTTGGGCAAAGTTAAGAAGTTACTGCAGCTTCTGTCAGAGTATTTGTCAGGGTATATTTTCTTTTTAACAAACTATTTCTGGTTATTGGTGATTTTTCCAAACTTCTTTTATACTGTGATGGTCAGCTGGCAAACATATTTTTATTATTACCAGTTTTATTTTTTAGTATTCAGTTCTTGTTACTAGAGAAACAAAGCCATTTTGATAGTGTTTGCAAAGTTTGAAATGATTGTTCTTATCATTAAGAATATGTTATATAGTCCCTATCCTTGGAGCTGCTGTATAACTCTTTTATAACATGCTTTTCACTCAAGATTTTATCTCGCACAGTTGCAAGAAATCATTTTTCAATTTTACTGCATGATTATTGTACACATCCCTCCTTTTTATAGTGATAATTAGTATTTTATATTGACGTTTTGTGCATTACTTTTTGTAGGGATTATTCTACTGAGTTTTACTATTTTTCCTATGTCATGTACACAGGAGGTTTTCCTGCATCATAATGTAATATTACAATTGCTATCCTACCCTTTATGAAGAACCTTTGCTTATGGATACATATTAAAAGAAACAAATAAAGAACACAGAAAAAAATGAATATATGTTTCATTAAATACTTGTTTTATTTTTTAAATTTTATTGCATATTGCATATTTAGGTGGTAGCGTTGCTGCCTCACAGCAAAAGGTTCTCCGGTTCGTTCCTCGGCTGGGGTGCCTTCTGTGCGGAGTCTGCATGTCCTCCCTGTGGTCGCGTGGGTTTTCTCCAGGTGCTTTGGTTTCTTCCCACATCCCAAATACATGCTGTAGGTGGATTGGACACTCTAAATTGGCTCTAGGTGTGAGTGTGTGCATGTGTGTGTGCCTTCTGTAGAAGGTTGAGTACTGGGCTGGCAACTCAACACCGTAAAACCCCACTGCCAATCATGAGCGGACAGGTGATCTGCTGTAGTGACCCCTCACTATGAAAAGCCAGAAGAATTGCATATTTTATATAACATTGTTCATGGAGGGGAAGGATATTTGGACGGACAGGGTTTTAGTGTTTTTGATACATTGTTACATATTTACATTGTTTTCTGTGAACCCATACATACTTGATTATACTGCTTTTGCAAAGCTATTTGCCTACAAAAAGTTCTTATAAAACTTGTCAAAGACAATATGGAACAATGTGGGATATATAAAGGACTCTTGTGCCATCCTGTATTTTTCAGTTGTGCTTAATTTGATTACAACTCAACAAATATTTTATTTCAACCGTCCACAAAAAGAAAAAAGGTAAGCATAATCTGAGTTCAGTGGTCAAATATACCACTCAGTAAAACTGAGCTTTTACTGATACTGAAACTAAGATCTAAATTGGATGCCCAGTTATGAACTCGCAGGATGTAATTTATAGGATGGTATTTTCTTTCCTTTCATGCTACACAGAATGCTCTTTTTAACATTAAACTTATATTTCTGCAATTATTAAGGCATATGGAGCAGACATAATACTTCAAAATCATCTGATCTATGGCACCATGATAAAAATAAACTAACCAACTTGTATCATGGTTTGTTTAATAGTCCCTAATATTAAAAATTAAAATACCACTTCTTAAATTAGAGCCAGTGCTATAGAAAGGTTAAACACTGTTCAATGTTTTCTTTATCCTATGCTAAACTACAGTTGGATGTATGGGGCTAAATATATCAGGGCAATCACAATGTACTATTAATAATGTTTTTACAGGGGATGAAAAAGCTCTGTTCATTAGATTTGTCATATATTTCTGGTCAACTATTTGTTCATTGCTGTTCAACAGATGTTTTATTACTTTATCATCTTTGCCTATTAACATAATTAAACAGGCCTTTTGTTATTCTGTTTTTAGAAGATCACTTTCATAAGCATATCATATTACTTAATTGTATATTTGAAACTTAGAGATCTATTTCAGCAAAGCCTTATTTGCGTGGGTAAGTCATTTGCTATTATCTGATATTTTTATTTTCTTAATAGTTTTGTACAGTTATTAGTTACACGATGACACTTTATTATAACACATATTTCAGCTTTTGATTTGGTGTACCCTGTTACTGTTAAAGGGATTGATAGACTAGTTTTTATAAAGTCCAAGTCTGCACAATATCTGGCTGTGCATTATAAAGCTCTCAGTTTATAGAGTCTAAAGTAGTGTTTACATCACTGAAATTGACATTTTGATAACTGCACATTAAAGCTATAGCAGACTAGAACTTAAAGTGAGGGATGAACAAAGGAAATGACATGGTGATCTAAACTACCAAGTGACTCTAACACAGTGTTGGAATGATAACTGAAACACGTAAGACCAAGTCTAATTTGTGAAGAGCCTCCAGTGATTAATTGTCATATGTTATTTAAAGAAATTAAATCCGGCAATATTTCAAACATGGAAGAACCTGAGTGCTGTAACAGCGTCGGCTGTTTCATCATATTTTTGTCTTCTTCTTCTTTCATTTTTTTAACAACTAACAGCAGGAAATCTATGGATTAATGCATAGATGTAGACATACAACACAGGAAAGTTACAACTGTGGAACAAATATTTACATTTCTTTCAGATCTAGGACAATAGACATCCTTTACTTGCATAGAAGGAATGTAGCACATAAACTTCTAACCTTTTCTAAATCAAAATCCCTATAAACTACTGTAGAATGTATGGTCTCCTGTAAAGTACAGAAATGCAGTTTTCTATGGCACTTGGTTTATCGGCTGTCAGTAATCTTGACCAGCAGCCTATGCCCTCCTTTCTCATGCAATATAAAAGGATCTCACCATTCCTGAATGCATTATTTTCATAGAGCAGCAGCTCTATACATCCACCTCTCTTACTGTAAATATGCTTCTACGTCTTTTCCAAATCCAACCCATTTTTTCTGTTTCTGTTTTTTCTATCTTTATATGCATTTCTTTTATACCAGATGCTGCACACTTGGACTGTATGCATACCAGAAAAGACAATGCATCTTTCTCAAAAGTATGCTTAGCACAAGTTCTATATCAGACACCTGCACTATTTTAAGTATTCTTTATAATATGTCTGTGCTGGCTATATCCTTGTGACAATGAGTTTTCTAGAAAAGCAGAGAGGACATCAAATATGGGCCCACCAGCTGCCTGTACAAAGGGACAGTAACATTTCACTTTTGTCTGCTAATGTATTCTACCATCACCATGTTACATGTGCTCATTTTCTTTTAGGTAGTTTAATAACAAATACTCTCAAGTTCTATTCCATTTTTCTTTTTGGTACCTTCTTATTTTGTTGTACAAGCTTTCCTTAGACTTGTGTTTCTTTGCAAAGGTTCACTGAACTTGGCCTGATTCTAAGTTGATACACCTTTGAAATTCTTCTGGCCTTAGCAGATCTCTTGCCATCTCTATACTTAGTTTTGTGCATTAACTCCAGATGAAGTTAGTTTCCTTCACCACTATGCATCATTGCTTTTAAAGGCACCCAACAAGAAAAGTTCAGATTTTGTACCATGCTATGCTCTGTTAGTATGCTTTTACAATTTGTATAGTGTATTCCATTTTCCACAACCATCTGCATCATGTTGCATAAATAGTCTGATTTCCTGGCTATTAACACATTACTCATCATTTAAGCTGTTCATTCAGTGTGTGTGTGTGTGTGTGTGTGTGTGTGTGTGTGTGTGTGTGTGTGTGTGTGTGTGTGCGTGTGTGCATGCGTGTGTGGGCCTATGTTATATAACAACTTTTAAGTTCATTCATGAGTGAAATGAAAACTGTTCCTTTACTGTGAACCATTTATTGACTTACATATTAGATTTCCCAGAGTTACTGCAGATAGAAAATTATCTAGGATTTAGCTAAGAATATTGCCTCAAAGCCTTCTTCTAAAAGGATAAATAATCTATTGATGTGTACTATCACAGTGAAGGTGGTAAATTTCAAATTTTTGTTATATAGACCAACAATGTAGTCTAACAGTACTGTTTTTCTTGGAAAAACAAGCACAGGGTGTTGAGCAATACAAACCATCTAGTTACAGAGCCCCTGATTTCTCAGAGGACTTAGGAAGTATTGTATTTTTTTCTGAGTGTGTGTGTGTGTGTGTGTGTGTGTGTGTGTGTGTGTGTGTGTGTGTGTGTGTGGTTTTAATCAAGTCTCTCTCTGTGACATCATTACATCATTATATCTGACTATGTGAAGGAAGTGTTGTTATATTTCAGAATAATTCATTCATTTTAATGTCCGTGGCAGATATTTTGGAATATAAAATATATCTGCTATTTATTTCTCAGTAAAGTTACTTACTTCTTGGAAAAGAAGAATAGGACATATTGAAATAGTAGAGGAAAACATGATCTCATCAGTTGTGCAATTTTTGTAATGCAACAAAACAGCTGTAGTTTTGAGCCTTCATAATGATTTTCATATGTTCTTAATTAACTAAGGGATATGGATTTAATAAACAAAGTTGTTACAAAAATGTGTTCTCCTAGTGTGCATTTTTTTCTTACAATGGACTTCTTATTCATGGTAGCTTATTCATGGTAGGGTCTAATCTCAGTGCATTTCTCCCCCAGAAAGGTAAGACAAGACATTAAATCAGCTTTGCTGTAGCAAATCATTGCCATCATAAGAAATGCATGTTTAGTTTTCCTTGTATGTAATTCAGATGTTGAGAACATTCACAGGGGTACTAATAGTGTTCTTTATATATATATATATATATATATATATATATATATATATATATATATATATATATATATATATATAAACACTTTATAATCTCGAAATACTGAAATGTCGAATTTCAGTATCTCAAATACTATAAAGTTGAAATTTTGAAATAGCGAAAGTGCATAATCGTGAATTTGAATATCTCAAATTTGCGGTTAAGGCCTTATGCTACATAATGTCTGGGGTTGTATGTGGATGGTGTGCGGTGCCATGTGTGGATTTAGGTGTAATGTCAGGTAAGTGAGTGTTTTGTAAGGGTTTTGGGTGGGAGATTGAGTGTATATGAGTGTGCTGATATTTGTGATGTGTGTGTGAGTGAGGAGCTGTATAATGTGTGTGTGGGAGTTTGCTTTTGTTTGCTGTTTGTGCGATCTTGGAGTTAGTATATTTAAGTAGAAGGGGTGTGCAGGGGGCTTGCTCCCCTGCTTATTTGTGATGTATGTTTGTGGATGTGTGTGGTTTTGTTTATTTTTGGTGTGGATGTTGTGGTATATGTGTGGTCTAGTGTGTGCTGTGTGTTTGGTGTTTTAAATTTCGTGGTTTTGGGCTTTCGGTGTTGTGTGGATTCGATTTCATGGTTTCGAAAAACTGAAATTCGAGATTTCAGTCTTTCAAGATTATGAAGTGAATCTGTATATATATATATATATATATATATATATATATATATATTTTTTTTTTAACTAAAAATACCTAGCTTATTTACATTTGAGGTTTGCAGATGTGAAAGGAACAGAGACTAACAAAAAAAATATGTAGAATGTTAGCAGTGTTGCAGAAATGGGAAAGTCAGTGACATCAAGCTGGTGTAGGTGTGTTTCATTGGGAAGATAAGCAAACTTCCTGGGCTGCCAGCTATATAAACAATAAAATGTTTTTAGACAGAGCAACACCACAGCTCCACTAGATAAATGTCCCTAATGCCCCCATTCCCCAGGATAGGCACACATATCCTCCCTGCTTTGCCATCAATTACTCTGAGTTACTAATCAAATTCAGGTCACCTGGCCCATTGTCAGACCTTTATCCCTCTGTACCAGTGTTGAGGGTACTCTGTCTGCACTATTGATGACTTGAGTGAGGCTTTATTATTTATTTTTTTGAGGATTTCAGGCTTTAGATAATTACATGAGATGGCCTTCTATGTAGCATGAAAGGAAAAAAAAACAACAACCTATAATAGTAACAGTGACAGAATGTGATAAGAGTTCAGATACCAAGTGACACATGTAGTAAAGGTTTTGCCACTTGCAAGGAACAAAGATTAACACAGTTGTTTTGAGCTATTTAAAAGTATATTACTGAGTTAACAATTACACAAAAGGCTGGCTGGAATAAATTCCATATATACCAGTGAAACAGCCAAGGAAAAACAGACCTCTGGTGAGCAACACTAGGATGGTAGTGGCCCCAGTGTGGGGAAAACATGAGTATGTTAGTTTGTCAAAGACTGCAGTAAACTGATTATAGAGTCTAAAAATAGCAGACTATTGCTGCAGAGGCTCTGTTGTTTGCTTTTTGTTCCCCCACTACTGTGTCATCAGCATGTATTCGGGGGAGGGGGGAGCGGAGCCATCCCATGACCAGGTAGTCTAGATTACCATCCAGACTGCAGCTGCAATGGCACACTAGTGATTTTCCCCTAGTTATGGAACCATTAGTCATCTTCCCATCTCAACCTGCAAACTGTGCCATGTTGAGCAGCTCAGGGCTTTTTCTTACCCCTAACACTCTCCACTATTGTGCTGTTATCTGCATTAAGCTGGATAGGCAATGGGGAGAGATTTGAGTGTATATCACCACCCACAGCCCATAGGGTCGCCATGCTTTATCTGTCCTTCTGTCCCCCAGCCTGGTGCCATCTCTCAGTGCACCAACCTCCACCTCATATACTAGAGAAATGCCCCAAATGTCGTCATTCCCCCAGGGTAGGCACACAAATCCTCTCTGCTTGTTATCAAATCCCTGAGCCACTAATCAACCGTGGGTTTACAAATTCAATACAAAAATGCATTATAAGCAACAAAAGAAGTCATTTGTCATAATAGTTCCTACAAAGATAGTAACAGTTATGTTATTTGCAGTAGTTATTAACATTAACAGAGCAAAGCATGCAAAGTGGATACAAACAACCCAGAAAGCAAAAAAAAAACACTCAGTGATCCACTTGAGGCTGAAATTAAGCAGTCAAACCACACTTTATTTGAAAAAACACAATAAAATCTGGTAAGTAGTTGCGTCCATCAAATGACAGGACTTTTTCAAAACCAAAACAGGACTCAATTTCTCTCCTTAAATACAATTGTCAATCAAGCCAAAAACATGAATTGAATAATCAAACAATTAAAGTGGAATACACTTACAATATATAGTGTGAATGTTCAGTATAAAATTATAATACTTAAAAATACATTATTTAGAAATGTGTATCAATAAATATGTTGTGTAAGATTTTAATTTCATTTATAGAGCTGAAGCTCTTTCCTTCAAAACAGGGACTAAGAAAAGATGTTCATTAAGACCAGGGGGGTACGTGGCATTCAGTCTCAGTTGTCACCTTAATTCACTTTTTTCAATATTATTTTCCCATTTCCCACCCCTGTAGTCTTTTTTTAATAATCTCAAAAATCCCAAAATAAAATCTAGTATAACAATCACAACTTAAGGTGTGTTTATTATATAAGGTGTTATTCATATTTTTCGCTTCAGTGGCATACATGTGTTCGTAAATTTGTTTACGTAGAGCTCTCTCCGTTTTTCCTATGTAAAATCCATTACACCCCTGAGATATGGCCACATACACTAGACCCTTGGTTCCACAGTTCCCCCCTACTAAATCTACCTTTTGCAGAGGGTCTCCTATAAAAATACTATTCTCCATCATACATAAGTGCAATAATTACATGCTCCACATCTCATGGTGCCCCTACCTGTACTTCTAGTGGGGTGGGGATGTTCCAATAGGTACTTCATATTATGTCCCATTTTATAAACAAAAAAGGTGTATTCCCTAATGTCTTACTCACTTCACTGTTACCACCCAGGATTACCCAATTCTTACTCACTATACTCTGTACCATTTTCCCAAAGGGTCCAGAAAATTTGACCATAGTATTAGAAAAGTTACCACTACTTTTTTGTGAATAATGACTATTAGTCATTTGGAGGCTACCTAACAGGGGGTGTATTTAGTTCCCCATCCCTTGAGAAACTCAGTCCCTATATCACAAACCCCTTCCTCAGGGTAACCCCTTGTTACAAACATATGAATTAAATTTTCTAGTTCTCTCTTAAAATCTATAATTTCAGAACACGTTCTGGCACCCCATATCATTTGCCCTCTCACTATATTCCTTTTTACATAAAGGGAATGACTACTACTAAAAGCTAAAAAAACTATTGGAGTATGTAGGCTTCCTAAATACCTTGGATGTAAAAATACCCTTATCTGTGTCCCTAGTCAAGGTGACTTCTAAATAATCAATTGACTCCTGGGAAAAAGTGTGTGTAAATTTAAAATAAGGGCACACATTATTTATGTGTTCAACAAATTCTTCCACCACTGTTACCTCAATGTTGCACATAATAAAAATGCCATCAAGATAATGTAAATAACAAGACCAGTGGTTCTGAAACCCAGAGTTGAATATATATCTTTTTGTAATTATTGCTCTTATGTTATGATAGATAATAATATTTTTATAGGAGACCCTCTGCAATAGATGGATTTAGTAGGGGGGATCTGTGGAACCAAGGGTCTAATGTATGCGGCCGGGTCTACTTCACATGGTCGACACTTCAGAAAGTCGACTTTCAAATGCCCGAGATCATATGATCGACTTTCAGAATGCCAACCATGTAAAATAAACATAAAAACACAACAAACACTTACCTTAAACTGTTAGCAGGGGGGCTCTGCCCCCTGCACCCCTCCATGAGGGACTCTGCCCTCCACCCTCCACCCTCCTCCATAATATACCTACTCCGAGATTGCACTACAGTGTGGAAGTGGGAAATTTTCTCATTCTGCATTGTGCGGAGATAGCGGTTTCCCATGGTCGGCTTTTCAAAAGTCGATCATATGGTCTCGGCCATATGAAAGTTGACTTTATGAAAAGTCAACCATGTGAAGTGGACCCATGTGGCCATATGCCAGTGGTGTAATGGATTTTACATAGGAAAAACAGAGAGAGTATTATTTAAATGAATTTCTGAACACATTTATACCATTAAAGTGAAAAATATGAATAACGCCTTATACAAACACACCTTAAGTTGTGATTGTTATACTAGATTTTATTTGTGATTTTGGATGTTATTAAAAAGGCTACAGGGGTGGGAACTGGGAAAATAATATTGAAAAAAGTGAATTAAGGTGGCAACTCAGACTGAATGCCGCATACCCCCCTGGTCTTAATGAACATCTTTCCTATTTTGAAGGAAAGAGCTTCAGCTCTATAAATTAAATTAAAATCTTACACAACATATTTATTGATACACCTTTTTAAATAATGTATTTTTAAGTATTATAATTTTATACTGAACATTCACACTATATATTGAAGTGTATTCCACTTTAATTGTTTGATTATTCAATTAATGTTTTTGGCTTGATTGACAATTGTATTTAAGGAGAGAAATTGGGTGCTGTTTTGGTTTTGAAAAAGTCCTGTCATTTGATGGACAAAAGCGCTTACCAAATTTTATTGTGTTTTGTCGAATAAAGTATGGTTTGACTGCTTAATTTTAGCCTCAAGTGGATCACTGAGTGGTATTTTTGCTTTCTGAGTAGTAATGAACATACTTATATTAAAGGATTGTTGTCAGTGCAATATATACAACTCTATGAAAAGATAAGGGAAAACAAGAATATTGTAAACTAGTGGGAAATAGAGGGAAGTAAGATAGCTTGATTAGAGGCAGGGAAAAACAGAAATGTGAGGAAACTGGAAGAGAGAAGTAATGGAAGAGAATAAAGAGTATATGTCATTTGCTAGGTATTATCACTTAGCTGAGAAACAGCAAATACAGGATGTAGATGATCCCACTATTCTGGATGCATTTGCATACTAAATCTTTAAAAAGGAAGGTTTTAATTCTGAATGAACCATTGGATAGGATGGCAAGGAATTTTATATGTGGTGGGAGGGATTCCCATACTTTGAGTGTTACCAAGGAGAAACAGCACTGGTTACATGCTGTTTGTTAGGAAGAGTTTGTAGATTGTGGGTAGGAGGAGGGAGTGATCTAAGCTGTAAGGGAGTTTAGCTCTTTGAGAGTCTGTTAACAAAGAAAATAAATGAACTTAAGATGATTAGTTTAAAGACTAGGCTGGAAATTACTAAATCAGATTGGTGGGTGACTGGGAGCCAATTGTTTTTTTACACTATGATAGAATGATGATTTCTCTGGCGTGAGAAGAATATGAACCTGCATATGATATTAAAGGTATTTTGAAGAGTATTTCAATTCTTTTTAGAAGCAGTTGCAATAATTATGATTCTATAATCTAGTTTTCAAAGAGGGACTCCTTTGCCAGTGGCAGCTCTACTTTCAGGGAAAGTAAGTGCCTGGACTTAGTAATTTATATGTTGCATCAAAAGCTGAGATTAGGCTTAAAACACATATGGTAGACTGATTGCTGATACCATACTGTGTTGTACTTTAAAGGGGATGGAGTGCTGCTGTCCTGAGTGTGTCCTCCTTTGGAGGAGATACCTAGTAATTATGAACCTATCAGTTTGCCATCCATTCCCTACTGCACTATTACCAGCTTACAGTACCATTTTAATGTAACATAGGCAATTTATTCTTCAAGGGCAACAGGCACTTTATTTGTAGATTAAACACTGAAATAGCAGCAACTTTTTCATTAGTTACAGATCTCTGTAATGTGGAATTATTCAGATGACTTTTGCTTTTGCAGAGATTGTGCATATTTTCTGATATTGGTGGATTGCAATGACAGACGTTTGAGTAGACTTTTATGATGGACATGCTCTGAATTGAGCAGTTTTGCCATTATTGCTTCATTCATTTTGTTTCATTGCTTAATGGAAAGATGTTCAAAACAATACATTTAAAATATGCTCTAACAAGTGTGCTGTATTATAAAAGGAATAGAATCAAAGAACAAATGCATGTTTGCATGGTCCTAAAAATGTGTGCAAGGGGCCTATGATTTGAAAACAGCCCAAAGGTAACCTTTATATGCAACTGGACAGATACATTTTTTTCTAATGTGGGTTTCAATGCTGTTTCAATGAATGTAAGTTTCAAGGGCAGAGAAGTTTTAATGCTAAGTCTGTTTTCATTGTTAGACTCTATTGCTTTGTTTAGCAGATGTCTATCAGTGTTTGTGCTATAAAATTTAAAATAAAAGTTTTAAATTAAATCCAAATAATCATTGTAGAAGTAAAGCATAAAACAGTATGCACTTTACATTGTTTATGATACATGGAGAGAAATAGCCAAGTAATGGGACACTGGAATAGCTGCAGGGGGAGGACTGTGCTTGGGGGCCCCCATTTGACCATGATTTTGTGAGGGTGAGGGGCAGCAAACTCAAAGACAGCAACAGGTGGCTCAAACACTAGCTATGCCACTGTACAGTCTACTGAACTTCAATCCAATGCCATGAACTCTAGCAATGTTTAAAATAATTTCCGTATCATTGTAGACCAGACACTTAATTACAAAATGTCCAGGGACATTAGCCTGCCTGTTTTTATGATTAATCAGTAGGCTGTCTCAATGATGGGAGATGAAGTTACATGTAATAATATTCTCATCTCCTTTATAATGAAGACCATCAGATGATAGCTCTACATGCTTTTGTAGATTGTTACACTGGGCCTTGTTCTTCAGATCATTGATCTTGAGCTGAAGTCTCTGCATGGGGCTTTGCATCTCCTCAAACTGGTTTTAGCATTAGATTGCCATTCTCAGATCTGCAACTTCATTTGCTGCTGAGCTTGTACTTCTTCTATTTTAGATAACTTAGCCCTGTGGGATACAGCGAGCTCTTTAATTTGTATAAGTACATCCATGGCTGTAGTTTTCAGAACTCCATCATGGAGTTCAGGGCATCTTTTATTGCTTTAACTTCTCTTCCATGGTCATACACTGAGGAGGACTCACCATCTTGCAGTACTTACCAAAGCTCATATCTAATATTTTGTCTTGAAGCATCACTAATTCAGATTTCTCATCTGAAACCAGCCTCTGCAATAACATATGATGTTTTCCTGACTTTGTTTTAGCTAGTCCATACTTTGGAGCACAGAAAATTATTATTAGAGTAGTGGAATGGACATTTTGGAACTGAAAGATACAATTATGCTTTCTCCCATACATGTTCTGGAGTGGACCCCTAGTACTTCGATCTTCTTGCAATCCATGGAATTTATAAAAGTTTTCTCAAACATCAGAGTTGAAAAGCAGCAATTTTCCAGTGCATAGCCTTAATTATGGTCCGACTCTCACAGTTGTATATTACTACTGGGAAAACGCAACTCTGACCTTTGTTAATGATATGATGTCTTTGCTTTTTAATCCAGATTTGCAATGACTTTCCTCTCAAAAAGCAAGTGTCTTTCACTTTTGATGGTTACAATTACCAATTGCAGAGCACATAAAACTTAAATCTGTTACTGCCTCTGTTTCCTCCCATCAATGTGCAAGGAATTTATAGGGTTAGATGACATAAAATTATTTATTTCTCCTCACTGATTCTAATCTTATAATCTCTAACATCTCTTTTAAACATATTAATAAAATCATCTCGGGTCTCATTTATTGAATACCAATCTATGTGACAAATAATAAGAGTAATGAGTTTTCTTCACGTATTTTCTTCAACTCATGTAATTGTTTTTCATTGCACTCTACCATGAAACATGTTCTATGTTTTTCTCATTACATCCGTTTTCACTCCTATGTTTTGTAGTGTAACATTGTACCTTGTAATTTGAAATATCTGTAATTGATTCTTGAAAGATTGTGATTGTGGAGCTTTTCTCCCCGGGCCTCCACTGAAAATAGGTACTTTCTGACCCAGTCAAACTTTCCCAGTAAGCAAATATCAAATAAATAAGTGAATGCATATACATATATGTTGAGTAACAAACCATCTTTTGCACTTTCTACTTTCATCTTCATTAACAGACTCTTCAGCTCTTCCTCCCTTTCAGCTAATACACTGGTATCATCTGCATATCTGAGGTTGTTAATATTTCTCCTAGATAGTTTGAATATGGTATCTGTGTGGAAGAGAGGTGAAGAAGAGAGTACAGGCAGGGTGGAATAGGTGGAGAAGAGTGTTGGGAGTGATTTGTGACAGACGGGTATCAGTAAGAGTGAAAGGGAAGGTCTACAAGAGGGTAGTGAGACCAGCTATGTTGTATGGGTTGGAGACGGTGGCATTGACAAAAAGGCAGGAGCCAGAGCTGTAAGTGGCAGAGTTAAAGATGTTAAGATTTACACTGGGTGTGACAAGGATGGACAGGATTAAGAATCAGTATATTAGAGGGTCAGCTCAGGTTGTACGGTTTGGAGACAAAGTCAGAGAGGCGAGATTGCGTTGGTTTGGACATGTGCTGAGGAGGGATGCTGGGTATATTGGGAAAAGGATGCTAAGGATGTTGCTGGCAGGTAAGAGGAAAAGAGGAAGGCCTAAGATTAGGTTTATGGATGTGGTGACAGAGGACATGCAGGTGGTTGGTGTGACAGCAATATGCAGAGGACAGGAAGAAATGGAAACAGATGATCTGCTGTAGCGACCCCTAATGGGAACAGCTGAAAGAAAAGATGGTATCTGATTCATCTAACCTAGCATTTTGCATGAGGCATTCAGCATATAAACTGAATAAATAAGGTAAGAATATACAGCCTTGCCTTACTCCTTTCCAAATATTAAACCAATCTGTTATTCCCTATTAGGTTTTAACTGTTGATTCTTGCTGTGCATATAGATTGTTTAGGAGACGAATAAGCTGATGCCATATCTTCATTTCTCTAAGGAGTTGTCAAAGTTTGTTTATGATTCACACAGGCAAAGGCTTTAGAGTAGTCAGTAAAGCAAAATTTAGTATTCTGCTGGAACTCCTTTGGTTTCTCCATTATTCAGTGGATATTGGCAATTTGATTTTTGTCACCTCTGCCCTTTCCTGAAACTAGCTTGTACATCTGGTAGTTCTCAATCCATATACTACTGGAGTCTAGCTTGCAAGATGTGTGCATTCTGTTGCTAGCAAGTGTGACATGTACAATTGTATAATTTTAACACTCTTTAGCATTGCTCTTTTTTGGATTGGAATATAAATTGACCTTTACCAATCAATTGCCTCTGTCCTGTTTTCCAGATTTGCTGGTAAAGTCCAAGCAAAACTGTAACAGCCTCATTTTGCAGGATTGTAAACAATTCAACTAGAATTCCATCA